>NC_050604.1:27501170-27548670 GCF_013368585.1 Megalops cyprinoides
TGCCTGGACCCGACCGCGCCGTGGGTGCGAGCGGCCATCCGCCGGAGCCTCCGCCGGGCGCAGGGCGGACTGAAGGAGCGGAACCGCAGAGACGCGCCGTGCGCCCGGAACCAGCAGAGACAGCGGTGCGGGAACGCGGACGCGTCCGCCCGGGGCCAGCAGAGACGGCGGTGCGGGAACGCGGACGCGTCCGCCCAGGGCCAGCAGAGACGGCGGTGCGGGAACGCGGACGCGTCCGCCCGGGGCCAGCAGAGACGGCGGTGCGGGAACGCGGACGCGTCCGCCCGGGGCCAGCAGAGACGGCGGTGCGGGAACGCGGACGCGTCACGGAGCAGCATCCCCTGATAAAAGGCAGAATAACACATTAAAAGACTTATTATGCCTTCGGAGGGACCAGGTTCATTCAAGGTAATGGGAAGTAAAATCAATTCCCTGTGTCAGATTGCTGGGTTTTCACATTATTATTCAGTTATTTTCCATAAAAAAATTATCTAAGTAATTAAAAATAATTTAAAAGAAATCTAGAAGGAGTGAAATAGGAATTTTGTAAGTACATTTATACCAGTGCCGCAAGAGTATTCATCTGTCAAAACCCATCATTCACAAACACCCAGAAATGACACCAACACCATGTCACCTGAATGATTAATAAACTGAATATTTTATGACTCGTGTTGTGTGAGTGTGATACAACCGCAGCAGCACAAACAATAATGAAACATATGCACATAAACGTCTGATTATAATTGCAGTTCCAAAAGAAATTGCAGTTCCAAAGAAATACAGAGGGGAATGTGATACCTGCTGTGCATGAAATGAGGTAGCTAGGGAACTAAATATGCAGACTAAATACAAAAAAATATTTGGGCCCATGGTGTGAGGACATAGGCCGGCTCATCCTGGCTCTGGTGCGCGCGTTCTGAACGCGCATGCTCGGGAGGACGCCGGTACTCTTCGCATCAGCTGCTTGTCTACATTACAATCTTCCCTCACAGTACGCAATTCCAGGGCAAATTCACTGACTTAATCAACCAAATGTTATTTGCTATTTCGCATTTTTACATTAAATATTATCACAAAGTGCTGTGTATAGCGAACTATCCAGAGGGAATACAAAAATAAATAAATAAAAAAAAACTAAATTAAAAAAAACCCTGAAAATCCAGGCTAATTTGGGAAAAAAAACGAAAATTATTCCTTGACTGAGGAAAGGCGGTCTAATAATAATTGCTAATAAGTGTGTCGGCATATCTGTCTTATTAATAGAATATATTTTTTAGAATATTAGAATATTTTAGGTGCTGGAGCCAAATGTGAAAACCACCGCGAATGTGCCATAGAAATGTTTCTGACGGTTCGGCACAGACGCATCCCGAAACGAACACATTCCTGCAAAGGACGATGGGATGGGGCACAGCACGTCACTGTGCATCTAGAGGCAGCAGTCTCCTTCCAGCTGAGCATAAAACAGCTGACCTGCTGACCGGAAGAGGAGGGGAGGTAACGCCAAGGCGGCGAATCTGAACTGAAGAGGTTTTTCTCTTTTTTGGGTGACTGTTTTGGTGCGGGAGAGCGGGGAAATGAGGCCGGCTGGCGCTGTTCGTGGGGCCGCAGCGATCTGTCTTTTTTGGCACACTGTTTGTTTCGCCGGTAGACAGTGTTTGTTCTGGCGTATAACGACCTCAGCGCTGGGTCGTTTTGCTCGACACCGGTTTCGCTGGGACTCGCTAGCCTGCATGCTGGAGTCTCCGCCGCTCAACACTTCCCTCAGCTGTTTTTAAATAAACAGCAAACTAAACGGCAACCCACCGCCGTAGGTGCCCAGGTGGCCAGAGTCGGTGAGTTCACCTTTGCTGCTTTAGTTTGGAAGGTCTGCCTTTGCCGCTTTTGGGTTTGTTTGCTTTACTACACACACAGTCACACACACACACAGTCTCTCTCTCTCTCTCTCTCTCTCTCTCTCTCTCTCTCTCTCTCTCTCTCTCACACACACACACAGTATTCAATTAGGCTTGATTACTTATTGCATTGACAACCATTTATCGTCATTTAATGTCGAAGGGGTAGCTGGTGCTAATAAGCTGTATTCGGTAACTCTGTATAACCTCTTCACATCGTCCTCTTATTCAATAACGCAACACAGCCGTTCCTGCCATGATTAAACGGTAGCAAAAACCGCAGGAGAGCGCGCTCACGTGAGGGGCGCTGTGTGCGTGTGTGCGCGCGCTCATGTGAGGGGCGCTGTGTGCGTGTGTGTGCGCGCATGTGAGGGGCGCTGTGTTAGTGGAAACGCTAATGCTGGCTATAGAGATCAGCTCTAACATGCTGTCAGGACACTGGCGGCAGCGGTGCACAGTGCGCTGTTCATTGTGCGGCGTCGCTCCGCACAGGGAAGAACAGCGCCGCCCCGTGGCGGGATTTAAAAAACGCGCAGTGAAACGCGTCGCTGTTACTCCTGAGGTGTCCCTGAGGGGTCATTCGCATCATCCAACACCTCATCTAACACTGAGCCGCAGCTAAGCGGAGGCGGAGGCCGCTCATCCCCGGTCACTCCAGCCAAAGTACCCGGAGAAAATAAATGCAGCTGAGATCAAGGGTCGGCTTCGGCAGGAGAACACGCTGTTCAGTATCACCGGTAAAAGTGCTGTACCGTACGGACAAACCGTGCGGCGTCACGCCATTATAAATGAAGGAAATGAGCAAGCGAATGAGCGACGCATTTACAAATGTCATTGCGGGATGTCTTAGAACGCTGAGTCACGTTTAATATCTCAATACCAACAAAACATTTTTTTTCTGAAGAATGAATACCTAAAACTCACAGGAAACGATTATCTCAGTCAAACCATTTAGGACCATTAAACTCAATGAGCTTAGAAGGAAGTGCGAAAGCAAAGTGCATGAAATGAAGTGTGGACGCGCTCGGACTGGACGAAGTGCGAAGCAGATTTCTCCCCGCAGCCGCTGTTTTCCGAGCTCAGCGGAGCGCCCCTCGCCCCTCGGCATCCCTCCGTCTGCTGTTCCCGGCGTCACACGGCTTCCGAGGAGTGGGGCCGTCCTCTGCAGCTAGGGGGCGCTGCACTACAGCCATGGGAGACTGGACTGCACCAGGAAGCGCTCGATAGGAATAGTAACGCATACAAAATGCCGCATGTCCGGGGAAAGAGCAGCAGTCGCGCAGCGCAGCAGAGGCGGCGGCGCTGGCGGTCTCATCATCGCTAAGGGCTTTTAGGACGCCGCAGCCCCTCTCGCCGGACGAGCTGCTGTTTGTACATTTTTATGGTTGCTTGTTAGCTAGAATTCATAGTTCATTGAGGAAAAGTGAGCGTGCGCTCTGTTTATCGGGACTCTGCATATTGTCTGCACCTCTCCTCGCGCCTCTCCTGGCCGCCCGCGTCTCGCGCCATGGCTCTGACCATCTGCACCAGGTTCACAGACGAGCACCAGCTGCTCGAGGAGCTGGGCAAGTAAGCGCGCGCCGCCCGGCATCATGCGTCGCCATGGATGTGTGGATGTTACGCAACATGCATGCCGCGTTTCGCACGGTTCTCCGGCGTGTGTGTCTGCGCGGGTGTGTGAGGAACATGCTCATACTGACGGCAGGAGGCTTCGCTTACAGCGCCTCCAGAAATGATCAAATAAGTTTGACATTTATGATGTGATGCGTTTACACGTCGTTTAAACGGAGGGGATTTCTGCTTATCCGTATAGTGATCTCGCCATAATACAGGTATATGGTAAAGAGACAGTTATCTCTAATCATCATCCAGTCAGACACTGAAGTAATTTTTCTTCTCCACGCCTACAGTTGATGTCATGGTGTAACTAAAGACCTTTTCTTTACCGACTTCGTTAACGGGAGTAGCTGCAAACACAAGCTGGGCTGATTGGTCTGGAGACGGGTGATTATCCCGTCGCGTGTCAGTAGCTGCGCATTTGCTATCTCTGGTGCATTTCCCACGCATGTCTGTGCAGAAGCATGTCTAAGAGACCATGTTATATTATGGAAAACATGCAGTGTAATCATGAGGGCATTGCTCCCCCCATGTCTCTCTCCCTCTCTTCCTCTCTCCCTCTCTCTCTCTCTCTCTCCCCCTCTCTCCCCCTCTCTCTCTCTTCCTCTCTCTCCGAGTTCCTCTGTATCTCAGGTACACTCTGTACCCAGCCTGTTCAGTGTTGTTCCTCCTCTGCTGCTCATACTAAAACATCCCGCAGGACACGCTGTGAATCCAGGTGACTTTAGATGAAGCAGAGCCACACCCACAGCCCTCCCCAGCCCTTCACTCCAGCCAATCACAGCGACACGACCCGCCCTTCGCTCCAGCCAATCACAGAGACACGACCCGCCCTTCACTCCAGCCAATCACAGCGACACGACCCGCCCTTCACTCCAGCCAATCAGAGACACGACCTGCCCTTCGCTCCAGCCAATCACAGCGACACGACCCGCCCTTCACTCCAGCCAATCACAGCGACACGACCCGCCCTTCACTCCAGCCAATCAGAGACACGACCTGCCCTTCACTCCAGCCAATCACAGCGACACGACCTGCCCTTCACTCCAGCCAATCACAGCGACACGACCTGCCCTTCACTCCAGCCAATCACAGCGACACGACCTGCCCTTCACTCCAGCCAATCACAGCGACACGACCTGCCCTTCACTCCAGCCAATCACAGCGACACGACCCGCCCTTCACTCCAGCCAATCACAGCGACACGACCCGCCCTTCACTCCAGCCAATCACAGCGACACGACCCGCCCTTCACTCCAGCCAATCAGAGACACGACCTGCCCTTCACTCCAGCCAATCACAGCGACACGACGTGCCCTTCACTCCAGCCAATCACAGCGACACGACGTGCCCTTCACTCCAGCCAATCACAGCGACACAATGTGCCCTTCACTCCAGCCAATCACAGCGACACAACGTGCCCTTCACTCCAGGCAATCAGAAACACGACCTGCCCTTCACTCCAGCCAATCACAGCGACACGACGTGCCCTTCACTCCAGCCAATCACAGCGACACAACGTGCCCTTCACTCCAGGCAATCAGAGACACGACCTGCCCTTCACTCCAGCCAATCACAGCGACACAACGTGCCCTTCACTCCAGGCAATCAGAAACACGACCTGCCCTTCACTCCAGCCAATCACAGCGACACGACGTGCCCTTCACTCCAGCCAATCACAGCGACACAACGTGCCCTTCACTCCAGGCAATCAGAGACACGACCTGCCCTTCACTCCAGCCAATCACAGCGACACAATGTGCCCTTCACTCCAGCCAATCACAGCGACACGACCCGCCCTTCACTCCAGCCAATCACAGCGACACGACCCGCCCGCCCTTCACTCAGCCAATCACAGCGACACGACCTGCCCTTCACTCCAGCCAATCAGAGACACGACCTGCCCTTCACTCCAGCCAATCACAGCGACACGACGTGCCCTTCACTCCAGCCAATCACAGCGACACGACCCGCCCTTCACTCCAGCCAATCACAGCGACACAATGTGCCCTTCACTCCAGCCAATCACATCGACACGACGTGCCCTTCACTCCAGGCAATCAGAGACACGACCTGCCCTTCACTCCAGCCAATCACAGCGACACGACGTGCCCTTCACTCCAGCCAATCACAGCGACACAACGTGCCCTTCACTCCAGGCAATCAGAGACACGACCTGCCCTTCACTCCAGCCAATCACAGCCGACAACAATGTGCCCTTCACTCCAGCCAATCAACATCGACACGACGTGCCCTTCACTCCAAGGCCAATCAGAACACGGACCTGCCAGTTCACTCCAGCCAATCACGAGCGGACACGACGTTGCCCTTCACTCCAGCCAATCACAGCGAAACCACGTGCCCTTCACTTCCAGGCAATCAGAGACACGACTGCCCTTCACTCCAGCCAATCACAGCGAACAACAATGTGCCCTTTCACCTCCAGCCAATCCACAGCGGACAGACCCGCCCTTCACTCCAGCCAATCACAGCGACACGACCCGCCCCTTCACTCCATGCCAATCACAGTGACACGACCTGCCCTTCACTCCGCCAATCAGAGACACGACCTGCCCTTCACTCCAGCCAATCACAGCGACACAATGTGCCCTTCACTCCAGCCAATCACAGCGACACGACCCGCCCTTCACTCCAGCCAATCACAGCGACACGACCCGCCCTTCACTCCAGCCAATCACAGTGACACGACCTGCCCTTCACTCCAGCCAATCAGAGACACGACCTGCCCTTCACTCCAGCCAATCACAGCGACACGACGTGCCCTTCACTCCAGCCAATCACAGCGACACGACCCGCCCTTCACTCCAGCCAATCACAGCGACACAATGTGCCCTTCACTCCAGCCAATCACATCGACACGACGTGCCCTTCACTCCAGGCAATCAGAGACACGACCTGCCCTTCACTCCAGCCAATCACAGCGACACGACGTGCCCTTCACTCCAGCCAATCACAGCGACACGACGTGCCCTTCACTCCAGGCAATCACAGAGACACGACCGTGCCCTTCACTCCAGGCAATCACAGAGACACGACCGTGCCCTTCACTCCAGCCAATCACAGTGACACGACCTGCCCTTCACTCCAGCCAATCACAGCGACACGACGTGCCCTTCACTCCAGCCAATCACAGCGACACGACCTGCCCTTCACTCCAGCCAATCACAGCGAGACGACGTGCCCTTCACTCCAGCCAATCACAGCGACACAGGCAGTGGCTCCACCTCACAGCGGGAGGCTGAGACACAGACTTGTGTGTGTGTGCTTCTCCATGAATTAGCATATCGTCATATCATCTGTCATAATAACTATGGAAGATTATTGCAATGAAGTTTGTAATGCCATGGCGGGGCACAGAGAGGTGTGTAAGGGTGTGGTTCTGGGCGGGGCACAGAGAGGTGTGTAAGGGTGTGGTTCTGGGCGGGGCACAGAGAGGTGTGTAAGGGTGTGGTTCTGGGCGGGGCACAGAGAGGTGTGTAAGGGTGTGGTTCTGGGCGGGGCACAGAGAGGTGTGTGGAGTGGGTTTGGTGTTCTGGGCGGGGCACAGACGGGTGTGTGGAGTGGGTTTGGTGTTCTGGGCGGGGCACAGACGGGTGTGTGGAGTGGGTTTGGTGTTCTGGGCGGGGCACAGAGAGGTGTGTGGAGTGGGTTTGGTGTTCTGGGCGGGGCACAGACGGGTGTGTGGAGTGGGTTTGGTGTTCTGGGCGGGGCACAGACGGGTGTGTGGAGTGGGTTTGGTGTTCTGGGCGGGGCACAGAGGGGTGTGTTAAGGTGTGGTGCTCTGAAAACCTCCTCTCTTGCAGGGGTGCCTTCTCTGTGGTCAGGAGGTGTGTGAAGATCTCCTCTGGGCAGGAGTACGCGGCCAAGATAATCAACACCAAGAAGCTCTCAGCCAGGGGTGTGTGCCACAGTCCCGCAGCTGTGTGTGTGTGTGCGTGCGTGTGCGCGGGGGTGTGTGTGTTTGTTCGGGTGTGTGGGGGTGTGGGTGATTGATTGTAAGTCTGCTGCTCTTATACTCTGTGGATCTGCTGGAAATCCAGCCCAGTTCTTTCATTCCAGTCTTTTTAATCTTTGCTCTGGGTGTGTGTGACTGCAGGCAGCAGGAACTCACACTGCGGGTCTGTCTGTGAGCGATTGCTTCTGACTGACTCTCCTTCCTGGGGGAGGAGCTTGATGCTGAGGGTGATGGTGATCGCGGGGTTTTGTCTGTTTTCGTGTCTGTTCCACAGTTGCTGTGTTTAAAATGAGACCCCACCCCTTCTGTGTGCCTCATTCAGTTTGATACCTTGGAAACATGAACATAAGGAACATTGTGATTTCATAAGCAGTTGCACGCAGAGTGCATTTAACGGGTGAAACGCTAAGCAGAGTTGCTGATGGGAAATGAAGTCCAATGCTCAATGCGACCCTCTCCACACCCCCTGGGTGGACTTCACCTCCCATGAGTGCTCTGGGAAACACTACGCCGTGTTCTGACTGACATCAGCAGGACAGGGGCACTTTGGTGCCCCCAGTGGTCGCTGTAATTTCATTGGATGATTCATATGGAGTTTTCAAAGGGATGACTGAGAGCTGCAGAAGGGAGAGGAGTGTGACCCTGATCTGCACTCTCTCTGACTCCTCACTCAGCTCTCACAGCTCAGCCAATCACACACAGCACTCGGAGGGCTCAGCCAATCACACGCAGCACTCGGAGGGCTCAGCCAACCGCACGCAGCAGGAGACCGCGTGAGTGAGCAGTGGGCACTGTGCTGTAGTGTGAGTACTTCCTGTGACAGGAGACACAGCAGAGCTCCAGAGCAGCAGGCCACCCGACCTCTCTCCCACTGACCTGGGAACAGTGAGCCCAACGCAGGCCACTGATTCAGAGAGATCCACACCTCTCTCCCACTGACCTGGGAACAGTGAGCCCAACGCAGGCCACTGATTCAGAGAGATCCACACCTCTCTCCCACTGACCTGGGAACAGTGAGCCCAACGCAGCCATCAGTCACGAAGCTGCCTAGCTGTCAGACACGAAGTGCATCCATCACAGACTGTCACCCTCTTACAAACACACACACACACACACACACACACAGCGTCACTCACACACACACACAGCGTCACTCACACACACACACACACACAGCGTCACTCACACACACACAGCGTCACTCACACACACACAGCGTCACTCACACACACACAGCGTCACTCTCACACACACACAGCATGACTCACACACACACAGCATGACTCACACACACACAGCATGACTCACACACACACACAGCATGACTCACACACACACAGCATGACTCACACACACACAGCATGACTCACACACACACACACAGCATGACACACACACACACAGCGTCACACACACACAGCGTCTCACACACACACAGCGTCACTCACACACACACACAGCGTCTCACACACACACACAGCGTCTCACACACACACACACAGCGTCACTCACACACACAGCGTCTCACACACACACAGCGTCTCACACACACACACACACAGCATCTCACACACACACAGCATCTCACACACACACACACAGCGTCACACACACACACACACAGCGTCACACACACACACACACAGCGTCACTCACACACACAGCATGACTCACACACACACACACACACACACAGCGTCACACACACACACAGCGTCACACACACACACAGCGTCACTCACACACACACAGCGTCACTCACACGCACACACAGCGTCACTCACACGCACACACAGCGTCACTCACACGCACACACAGCGTCACTCACACGCACACACAGCGTCTCACACACATACAGCGTCACTCACACACACACACACACAGCGTCACTCACACACACACACAGCGTCACTCACACACAGCATGACTCACACACACACACACACACACACAGCGTCACACACACACACACAGCGTCACACACACACACAGCATCTCACACACACACAGCGTCACTCACACGCACACACAGCGTCACTCACACGCACACACAGCGTCACTCACACGCACACACAGCGTCACTCACACGCACACACAGCGTCTCACACACACACACAGTGCCACACAGCCCATGCCCTGTTCACAGCACAGTGGCAGCTACGGTCTTTGGCATGTGTTCATCAGCATACCACATTCCCTGAAAATCAGGTGAGGTGGTTCTGGATTACAAAGCTACACACAGGGCCGGGATCCCCTTTTCTTATGCGTTTGGACAGTGTATCCATACACACTTCCCTCACTACTATTTGCATGCAAGGGTAGTTCCACTGCAGTGGAGTGGAGCTGGGCCTGGACTGTGATTGGTGGAAGAGTTGCTAGACACCAGCTGTCCAGCAGACTGGTAGGTACCTGTGGTCAGTACAGGCCGTGCTGAGGGTTCGCAGCAGTAGGTACCATTACACGTCACTTCCTGTGAGCAGAGCGTGAGAGAGAAGTGCTGATCACCGTTACTCTCACCAGGCTGATCTCTGAATTCTTCATCTCTGGTGGAATCACTACATTTACATTCTGCCAGTAAAGCATGTGAAATGGAGGGATGGAATCTGGGACGGGGAGAGGAAGGAGAAAGGAGGGGGCAGAGATGGAGAGAGTGACAGAGAGAAAGAGGAGAGGGAGGGAGAGAGTTTAGCTTGATCTGTATTCCAGCCATCCCGGGTTCCTGTGCTCGGTGTTTCTGGGATCCTGCGCTCGGTGTTTCTGGGATCCTGTGCTCGGTGTTTCTGGGATCCTGTGCTCGGTGTTTCTGGGATCCTGTGCTCGGTGTTTCTGGGTTCCTGTGCTCGGTGTTTCTGGGATCCTGTGCTCGGTGTTTCTGGGATCCTGCGCTCGGTGTTTCTGGGATCCTGTGCTCGGTGTTTCTGGGATCCTGTGCTCGGTGTTTCTGGGATCCTGCGCTCGGTGTTTCTGGGATCCTGCGCTCGGTGTTTCTGGGTTCTTGTGGCGGTGTTTCTGGGATCCTGTGCACAGTGCTGCACAGGTTACAGCAGCATCCTGAGAGCGCCAGCTGGCATTGCATTATGGGATTAGCTAGTACAGGACAGCTGACACAGTCCCTGCAGTCAGCTAGTGCAGCTCTATGGCAGTGCAGCCCTTGCCATCTGTTAGCACAGTTGTCCCCTGAGAGATGAGAGAGGGGGGGAGAGGTGGGAGAGGAGGGGAGAGATGGGAGAGGAGAGGAGGGGAGAGATGGGAGAGGAGAGGAGGGGAGAGATGGGAGAGGAGAGGAGGGGAGAGATGAGAGAGGAGGGGAGAGATGGGAGAGGAGAGGAGGGGAGAGATGGGAGAGGAGAGGAGAGGAGGGGAGAGATGGGAGAGGAGAGGAGAGGAGAGATGGGAGAGATGAGAGGTGGGAGAGATGGGAGAGGTGGGAGAGATGGGAGAGGTCAGACAGGGGAGGAGAGGAGACAGATCTCTGTCAGGGGGAAAGGCTGTTGTGGCTCTTGTTGTTTATATTCATTCAAGCTGGTGCCTCAAAGAGGATTTATCAATAGATATTCCTTTTGGGTGACTGAAATGTTCACATTTTGTGTGTGTGTGTGTGTGAGAGAGAGAGAGAGAGAGAGAGAGAGAGAGAGAGAGGTGTAAGTTGTTGTGTGTGTTGTTGTTTGTGTGTGCATACATGTAAGTGCCTCTCTCTCCTGTGTCTGAGCACGCTCAGTAACGCCTCTCTCTCCCCTCAGATCACCAGAAGTTGGAGCGTGAGGCCAGAATCTGCCGCCTGCTGAAACACCCCAACATTGGTGAGCTCCTGTCTGACAGACACCTGTCACTCTCCAAAGCCACGCCCCACCAGAGAATCTCCTGCTGCAACAAGGCAAACAGACATCATGCTGCTGAAACCCACCCACTCTCAGCTGACTGTAGCAATGCTAACTCACCCACAGCTGACTGTAGTGACGCTAACTCACCCACAGCTGACTGTAGTGATGCTAACTCACCCACAGCTGACTGTAGCGACGCTAACTCACCCACAGCTGATTGTAGTGCCGCTAACTCACCCACAGCTGATTGTAGTGCCGCTAACTCACCCACAGCTGATTGTAGTGCCGCTAACTCACCCACAGCTGATTTGTAGTGACGCTAACTCACCCACAGCTGATTGTAGCAATGCTAACCCACTCACAGCTGATTGTAGCACTGCAAAGCATAAGGATATGCACTAACTAGGAAAATATCTTAAGATGAAGAAAGTTTAGCACCTGCTTCAATCAGTGCAGTTGTATAATTGTGCAGGTGTATGGCTGTTTAGCATACAACAGATACTGGCAAATTTTAAATGGCTACCTGGTTAGCTGAACTGTAGCTAGCTAGCTATATAGCAAAACTGTGCTATTATATGTTGCTCTAAATGCATACATTAACAAAAATCAGCAAAACAAACAAATAACTAATGACCAAGATTACTCAATGTGATAAACCAGTCGAGCAAGCAAATTACCCATAGGTATACTATAATCATCCCTCACAAGTGATTTTTTTCTTTCACTTACTGTCATATTAGCAGAAAAAAACAATAGGACACTTCCTGCTTATTGCAATGTCAGATGTGTTCTTTCAGATGGCTTTGGCATCTCACAAAGACACCTGTGACCTTCTGTTTGGGACAGAGCTTAAAATGGAGTGTGAGTGTATGTGTGTGTGAGCGCGTGTGTAAGCGCATGTGAGTCTGTGTGAGTGTCTGTGAGCGTCTGTGTGAGCATGTGTGTGAGTGTGTGAGTGTGTGTGTGTGTGTGTGTGTGTGTGTGTGTGTGTGTGTGTGTGTTGTGTGAGTGTGTGAGTGTGTAAGTGTTGTGTGTGTGTGTGTGTGTGTGTGTGTGTGTGTGTGCGCGTGTACTCTCTGCTGCTCTAAGCCCACAGATCACACTCACTGCCCCTCCAGGACAGAAATGTCCTCCTGTTGTCATGGCTGCCAGCTGTCATGGGAATTGAATGAGACCCTGTTTGTGAAGAATGGCCTTTCCCAGCATGCACTGGGCTCTGTCGCACCCTGGTCTGGGCAGTTCATTGCATCTCATCAACTCCCAAAATCCTCTGAGACACACCCCTGTCTCCCGTGACAGGCTGTCTCTGACACGCCCTCTCATTGGCTGCCCTGTTAGCCATCAGCTCGTACAGAGAGCATTGGCTTCAGAAGGATTTACTGTTCCACTGTTTCCATGGAGATGGAGTGACAAAGCATGCCAGCTCTCTGTCAGTCGGGGGATGGTAATGAAGAGCGATCTCTGAGCTGAGTCATCATGGAGGAACTCCCAGAGAGGGGTTTCCTCACTGTCCCTGTCTCTCCCTGCCTCTCTCTCTCTTGTGCACACACTCTAAGTTAAATGCTGGTTTATTGGCAGGAGAAACTAAAGCACTCGTGCACAATATGAAATGTGTGGAAGTGTGTGTCTCTGAGTGGCTGTGCAATCTCTTACACTCATTCACAGAAAAGAAAAAACTGTGGTCTGGCTTACTAAAGCTGTCACAGGACAAAAGAAATTACAGAAATTTAGGCAGATCTATGTTTAAAAGGGAATCACATAGATGCATGTCATTTTTCCTGTACAAAGCCAAAATCAATACACTTCCAGAGCTCCTCTCAGGGGTTTAGGAGCAGAAATTGGGGTCAGACAGCAGAGGAAGTTTAAATCTATGTAATCTGATGAAATAAGATTCCATTCATTCCGGTGTGAGAAGCAGCAGGGAGTCGGAGGACCTCATTCAGCGGACTGTTCCAGAAACGCGATGTTCCATCGGACTCATGAAACATGCACACCCAGTTTAGTCCGTACACTCAGCCGGTGTGTTGACAGGGAGCCAGAACAGTGAGCCTGTTCTGCGTATGAATGATTTTGTGCATAAAATATGCGTACAATCAATGTGACCAAAATAATTCTTCTTTGTGCTAAATTGGAAATTGTTCATACGTATGCATGACTGTTCTGACTGCTCCAGAACACTCCTACCACATACACCAGCACAAGGCTGAGCATTTGCCATTCTGATGAAATCTCTCAAAATTATATATGAATAAAAACACTTTTCAATACGTAAACATGTGATTCAATTTGCAATAAACAAATGAATATGCTCTGATAATTAACTAATCAGTTCCCTTGTAGTGTAATTAACTTACTTGGCAAATTGAAACTGCAAGACTGTCTGCTGTGTAGGTGGCAGACATGCTGAAAGTTCAGTTCTGTGCCTATAAGCACGTACTCAATTCAGCACTTTTCACAGTTGCATCGGTTTAGGGAAACAAACCAAGATACAAAAGTAACCCTGCACACTTGCGCTCTGGGACTACAAAAATTCCAGCAATACAAGTAAGGTGGTGAAGGGTGAAGTGCAAATTAGCGAAAGTTTCAGTCGAGAGGCCTTCACCAGAGCTGTTCTGTTATACTTTGTACATAGTTACTTGTGGAAACCTGAGACACAACAGAGGGTTGCGTAAAACCACGTACGGGCGTGCGCTTGGAGATGGAACGCGCTCTCTGTGCGCTAAAAGGCTGGCGGTTGTGTTTGGGTTAGGGTTAGGGTTTGGGTTTGGGTTTGGGTTTGGGTTTGGGTTAGGGTTAGGGTTAAGGTTTGGGTTTGGGTCTGGGTCTGGGTCTGGGTCACGTGCGTGCGCTTGGAGATGGAACGCACTCTCTGTGCGCTAAAAGGCTGGCGGTTGTGTTTGGACACAGTAGAGGGGGAGTGTAAGATGATTTTGGCAGCGATTCAGACTGGCAAAGAATTACATGGGATTTTCGGAGAGTTACTATTTCTTGCAGATAACTTGCACAAGCACATAACTCATGGTTGGCATTCGTTATCATATGAGCAAGAGTAGGAATAAAATTGGGTATTTCCGCAAATTGCTTGAATCTGACACCCAAGAAAATGGGCTCATTTCTGCAGACTTTTGGCTGACGGAGGCTGGTGTGTAACTGAGCTGCGTTTCTGTTTCACAGTGCGGCTCCATGACAGCATATCAGAGGAGGGCTTCCACTACCTCGTCTTCGACCTGTGAGTAGCAGTGTAACCAGAACCCAAGTCAGGCTCACACTCTCAACACCACTGTCTCATACAATCACAATCACACACACATGCAGTCATGCATTCACACTGATGTGCACACACACGCGCACGCACGCTCTCACACACATATGCACTCATGCATTCACACAGTTGTGCACGCACACACACACACGCACACACATGCACGCGCTCACACACATGCACTCATGCGTTCACACTCGCGTACGCACACACACACACACACACTCACACTGTGCTGCAGTCCCAGGTGACTCTCAGATGTTCCTGCAGGTTTCCTGGGCAGCACAGTCCATCCACACCCTGTGCAGTAGCATTCAGATTGGTGTTATAATGAGAGCAGAGTCCTGACCTGCAGGAATGTTCTGAGTGTCTCCTGTCTGCCCCGCCCTGCCCTCAGGGTCACGGGAGGGGAGCTGTTCGAGGACATCGTGGCCAGAGAATACTACAGCGAAGCAGACGCCAGGTAGGCCATCACCTCTGTAATAACTGTAATTACAGCGTAAACTCTGCGCAAACACAGTAAATAGTAACACTGTATAAAACATTGCATTTACTGAGCAAACACTAAATACAGTGTAATTACTGTCTAACCAGTGTGTAAATATAAAAAATAAATATTATGAGCCTGTATGGTTTACTGGGGTGAGATTAGCTATGCGCTATCCTCACTCAGATGGCTAACACTCCTCACAGACTCCAGCGCCTCGGCCTGCACATGCATTATTTTCCTTTTTCCTCATCCATCGATGTTTCCATCTGTTAATACCCAGGTGATGTGATCAGACCGGGTTTGATTAATAATAATTGCTCTTTTTGGCTTTGGATGCCTCCTCTTTGCTGATGTGCTCTCTGTCCACAGTCACTGTATACAGCAGATCTTGGAGAGTGTTCACCACTGTCACGTTCACGGCATCGTGCACAGGGACCTGAAGGTTAGTACACACACTTCAGATGTGCACATCACAACCTCACCCAGTCTTGCTGGTAACCACACCCACAGCTTATTGTAAACCAACCCCTCCCCACCAAAACCCCACCCCTCATCTCAATGACCACACCCACTCTCATGTAACCCCACCCCTCCTAACAATAACCCCACCCTCTCCTCATCGTAACCTCATCCGCTCTTTCCTGTAACCACACCCCCTCCTCGTAATAACCCCACCCCTTGCCGCAATGACCCCACCCACTCTTTCCCGTAACCCCACCTGCTGTGATGTAACACTTTCCCTTGCTGCTGTCCTGCTGGCTTGTGGGGGGGTTGGGGGCGGTTCCACAGAGGCCTCTGTATGCAGACAGCCACGCCCCAGTGGGCCTGTGTCCTGCAGGCTGCGTCTGTAGCGGAAGCACACTGCTGTTACTCTGTGTCTGTAGCGGAAGCACAGTGCCGTTACTCTGTGTCTGTAGCGGAAGCACAGTGCCGTTACTCTGTGTCTGTAGCGGAAGCACAGTGCCGTTACTCTGCCGTTACTCTGTGTCTGTAGCAGAAGCACAGTGCCGTTACTCTGTGTCTGTAGCGGAAGCACAGTGCCGTTACTCTGTGTCTGTAGCAGAAGCACAGTGCCGTTACTCTGTGCCAGGCTCTGAATGGGCTCACAGGGACACTGCACTGCCACACTGCTGTCAGAAGGGGGCGCTGTGCCGCTGGGGCCCTGAGCAGGTCAGTTTGGATGCAGCCCTGCTCTGCTGTGATGTCATTGAGCGCACAGACAGACGTGATCAGCTTTATGCAGATACTTTATTCTGATTTTAAGTGAAAATTTTACCTAAGCAGTGCCAGTGATAGCACTAATATTTGTATGATGATTTTAGGTAGCATGTTCAACAAACAATGTATCTGAAGTGATTACTGCTGTGGTAACACTGTGCAGTGTTTTTGAATGAATGCATTTCCATGGTAACACTGCAGGGTGTGATGGGGTGTTTGCGTGGACATTGTCCTGCTGCTCACACCTCAGCAGGGCTTTTCCTCAGTCTGAAGCATTTATGAGTCAGAATATCCCCATGAATATTCAGGGGGTGAGTGGAATTTTGATGGCTTCCCTCGGGCTTTTCTGTAAGCGCTTTCGGGAATCCCTGCCCCGCTCGGTGTCTCTGCCCCTGTCCCCAGGTGTGGGGGACCGCGTGTGCGTGCGTGCGTGTGTGTGTGTGTGCACGTGTGCATGCATGCGCGTGTGCGTTTGTATGTGTGAGTGTGAGTGTTTCTGTGTGTGTGGGTAAAGGGGTGAAGGGGATGAGTTCAGTCTTTCCCTCCTGTGTGTGAAACAGCCGGAGAACCTGCTATTGGCCAGTAAGCTGAAGGGGGCGGCGGTGAAGCTGGCGGACTTTGGGCTGGCCATCGAGGTGCAGGGTGACCAGCAGGCCTGGTTTGGTGAGTATCAATCAATCAGCCAGCCTGCCGTTCGTCTGCGGCTCTCTGCCTTATTCAGATGGACTTTATTGGCAGAAGAGCTGAAGCAGAGCTGTGTGCAGTACAGGGCTCCGGCCGCTCAGCACTGATGCTGATGAAGGTTCCCCAGCACTTATAAGCTGCTTTTTAATTCATTTTGCTTTGCAGTGTGGTTTTTTGTCACTTAAAATAACTGCACAAACACCCCCTGTTCACCGCAGGCTTTGCTGGGACTCCAGGGTATCTGTCTCCAGAGGTTTTGAGGAAGGACCCATATGGAAAGCCGGTAGACATGTGGGCATGTGGTGAGTACACACGATACGCCCACGTGTGTGTATGTTTGTGTGTGAGATACTGTGAGAGAGTGTGTGAGTGAGAGAGAGTGTGTGTGAGAGAGAAAGAGAGTGTATGTGTGTGTGTGTGTGTGTGTGTGTGTGTGTGTGTGTGTGTGTGTTGAGGTATGAGAGGCCAGGCCGACGGTTATTTCGCCCTAAACGCCCTCTCGTATTGAGGTGCAGGCTGACTGTGGTCTCTCTGTAGGGGTGATTCTCTACATCCTGCTGGTTGGTTACCCTCCTTTTTGGGATGAGGACCAACATCGACTCTACCAGCAGATCAAAGCTGGAGCATACGATGTGAGTACACATACACTCTCTCTCTCTCTCTCACACACACACACACACACACACACTCCCTCTCTCACTCACTCACTCTCACTCTCACTCACACACTCACTCTCACTCTCACTCTCTCACACTCTTACACACACACTCTCACACATGCACACACACTCTCACACACGCATACGCGCACACACACACATGCACACACACTCTCACACACGCATACGCGTACACACACACATGCACGCATACAGCCTCCAGTACAATTCTTCCCACAGTTATATATGTTGGCTGATTGATTGATTGATTAGATTGATTAGTTGATTGATTGGTTGATTGACTGGTTGATTGATTGATTGATTGGCAGTTCCCGTCTCCGGAGTGGGACACAGTGACTCCTGAGGCCAAAGATCTGATCAACAAGATGCTGACGATCAATCCAAGCAAGCGCATCAGCGCCTCCGAGGCCCTCAAGCACCCCTGGATCTGCGTATGTTTCTGCATAATCCCGCTAACCTGCTACACAACCTGCTACCCTCTCTCTCTGTCTCACTCCCTCCGTCTCCCTCCGTCTCCCTCCCTCTCCCTCTCTCTCAGCAACGGTCCACAGTGGCCTCCATGATGCATAGGCAGGAGACGGTTGAATGTCTGAAGAAGTTTAACGCCAGGAGGAAGCTGAAGGTGAGGATCTGGATCTGCCGTTCAGCCTGTAACGGCCGAGGAGGGCGGGTCAGAGGTCACCGTGTTTCTCTCCTCTCACCTGCAGGGGGCCATCCTCACCACGCTGCTGGTAACGCGGAATTTCTCAGGTTTGTCTTCACTTCCTCTCAGTACCTTTATATGACCTTTCACTCCATCACCTCACACCTGCTGCAGTGTCGTCTAACAGTAGGGAGCAGGGCTGTACTGAGCCGCCATCATTCGCTTTGGAGTTCAGCCATTAGCAGCCAAAAACTACAAACACTGCAAAGATGGCTGCTGTCTGGAGTATGTTTGACATCATCTTCCCTTTCACTGATGCAACTGCAGCATCTCTCTCTTTCTGTCTCTCTCTCTCTCTCTCTCTCTCTCTCTCTCTCTCTCTCTCTCTCTCTCTCTCTCTCTCTCTCTCTCTCTCTCTCTCTCTCTAGTCTCTCCAGCTCTGTGTTAGTGTGTGTGTGGAACAGCTGTGTGTGTGTGTGTGTGTGTGTGTGTGTGTGTGTGTGTGTGGAACAGCTCTGTTAGTGTGTGTGTGGAACAGCAGTGTGTGTGTGTGGAACAGCTCTGTTAGTGTGTGTGTGGAACAGCAGTGTGTGTGTGTGGAACAGCTCTGTTAGTGTGTGTGTGGAACAGCTCTGTGTTAGTGTGTGTGTGGAACAGCTCTGTGTTAGTGTGTGTGTGGAACAGCAGTGTGTGTGTGGAACAGCTCTGTGTTAGTGTGTGTGTGGAACAGCTCTGTGTTAGTGTGTGTGTGGAACAGCTGTGTGTGTGTGTGTGTGTGTGTGTGTGTGTGTGTGTGTGGAACAGCTCTGTTAGTGTGTGTGTGGAACAGCAGTGTGTGTGTGTGGAACAGCTCTGTGTTAGTGTGTGTGTGGAACAGCAGTGTGTGTGTGGAACAGCTCTGTGTTAGTGTGTGTGTGGAACAGCTCTGTGTTAGTGTGTGTGTGGAACAGCAGTGTGTGTGTGGAACAGCTCTGTGTTTTGGTAATTTTAGGTCATTTGTATCTTCATAATATTTCTGTTTGCATCCAGGGGATCCTTTTCTGCACCTTATTTCCCATAATCCTTCATTTCATGTAGATGCAGAAATTCCAAAGCTCAGTGTTCTCTCTCTGTTTCCTGTTCCTTTCTGTCCTTGTCTCCCTGTCTTTGTTTGGAATGAGGTAAGAGCCCTGTGAATGGAAGGGAGGGGCTGCTACCCTGCTACTGATACCCCCCCCCCCCCCCCTCCGTGCTGGAATGATTTCT
Organism: Megalops cyprinoides; assembly: GCF_013368585.1. Classification (NCBI taxonomy): domain Eukaryota; kingdom Metazoa; phylum Chordata; class Actinopteri; order Elopiformes; family Megalopidae; genus Megalops; species Megalops cyprinoides. The sequence continues at coordinate 27,520,704 of NC_050604.1, forward strand.
TTACAAACAATGATTGTTTTACATACAGTATATAGTTATAAGTGAATGTGTCTGTATGTGGTTACAGTGTTACATTTAAGACCCCGCATGGAGTTGCTGTGTCTCAGATTGTGTTTCAGTGTAGATGTCCAAACGTGTGTTTTTGAGAGGAAACTGCTTATCCATAAAGCCAGGCCATGCATCAGACCACCTGTTTTTATTTCAAAGATATAAGCAATCAGACCTCATTTAAATATGCATACGCTGTGATATTTCATTAAGCAGAGTGCGTTAACGAGCCCCTAGAGGACAGAACTGAGTGAGTGTGCTTTCCTGTGGCAGGGCGTTATGGGTAAGCCTGAGAGCCTGGCAGGATTCTCACGGTTTGGCAGCGTATGTGTCCTCATACGAGGGGAGGCTTTATTCCTGCCAGATTGCTTTCATGTTATGTGTATTTTTAGTAGAGTGTATTCTCAGAATATTACTGCACTCAGAATATTACTGCATGAGGGCGATAGACTGTGTGGAAAGGCCGCGCCTAGCGCGGTGTGATTGGCCGGGAGGAGTGGGGCGTGTCTTGACTCAGGAGTCCTCTGTGTCTCTCTACAGCAGCCAAGACCCTGCTCAACAAGAAGCCGGACGGTGTCAAGGTGGGTGTGCTGCCACTCTCTGTCTCCCCCTTCTCTCTTTCTCTCTCCCTCTCCCTCTCTCTCCCTCTTTCTCTCTCTATCCCTCTCTCTCTCTCTCTTTCTCTCTCTCCCCCTCTCCCTCTCTTTCCCACCTCTTTCCCCCCTCTCTCTCTCTCTCCCTCTCTCAATTTCAATTCAATTCAAAATGCTTTATTGACATGACATATCTTAAAATATATATTGCCAAAGCGTAATAAAAACAACAATTAGTCATAACAATAACAAATAATACAAAAATAAAATTTACTAAAAACAGTACAGTAAAATTAGATTGAAGAGTCGTCGTTGTCTCTCATTCTGTGGCAGGTAAACACATGTTTTGCGGCCAAATTTACACGACACCACTTCTCTCCGAGAAGGATTTGTAATAGCTGTGTTTCGGGCAGGGTTGGGAAGTTTGGGTATTGTAACTGGAATTTTGAAAAGTAGGTTTCTCTCTCTCTCACCTCTTTCCCTTCTCTCCCTCTCTCTCCCCCTCTCTCTCTCTCTCCCTCTCTCGCTCTCTCTCCCTCTCTCTCTCCTTCTCTCTCACTTCTTTCCCTCTCTCTCCTCTGTTTGCCCAAGAAGGGTTACCAAGTCAGACATCACACAAGATGCAGGCTCACCTTGATGACATCATCATGTGGTGACAGTGCATATTGTTTTCAGTGGCTTCTGTGCCTGTCGTTTCTACAGCTGTGTCTGTCTGTCTTTCCTCACAGGTGAACAACAAGTGCCCTAAAGACACAGCGCCCTCACCTGCCCTGGTACGTGCTTACACACTCGCTGCCCTTGGTGCTGATGCAGGAGATGCTTGTGATTGGTCTGTGAGCTCTGAGTTTGATTGGGTGATTTGCTCCCGTGACGCTGGGCAGTTACCATGGAATTTAGGAATGTGTGATAGCCTTTTTTGGGTTTACCAAAATGTGTAGCTGGTCTGGATATCCACAGCACAGTCACTCTGCTGTACAGTCATTCTAGGTAGAAAGGATGCATTGTATCAGAGGCTGCAGATGCACTGAACAGAACCCTTAATCCCAGCCCGCTGTGAGAGACAGACTACAGCATCTGTGTAATCTGCTTATATCTGCTGTACGGGAACCAGATCAATGTTTGCAAGATCTTAATCATCTGCAGCGTATTTCCATCCCACAGAGAGGGAGAAACCAGCTGCAGCTTTGTTAGCTCCTCTCTCTCTTTCTTTCTCTCTCTCTCTCTCTCTCTCTCTCTCTCTCTCTCTCTCTCCCCCTCTCTCCCCCTCTCTCTCCCTCTCTCTCCCTCTCTCTCCCTCTCTCTCCCTCTCTCTCTCTCTCTCTCCCTCTCTCTCTCTCTCTCCCTCCCTTTCTCTCTCTCCCTCTCCCTCTCTTGTTTTCTGCCCAGGAGCCCCAGACGACAGTGATCCATAACCCTGTCAATGGAAGCAAGGTACACAGAGGCACAGGGGGGTCTTACCCTGAGTGAGTCTGCAGGAGGGGGTTGGGGTTGGGGTTGGGGTTGGAGTTGGGGTGGGGGGGGGTTTACCCTGAGTGCGTGTGCAGGAGGGGGTTGGAGTTGGGGGGGGGGGCATGGTAGAACTCTGAGAGATAATGGGAGGTGTTAAACCATTGTTTGTGTGTGTGCTGAGGGGCGTCTGTAAACATGTTGGGAATGTGTGTGTCACCATGGTTCTTTGCTCAGCAGTCTATGGAGAGCACCAACACTACTATAGAGGACGAGGATGCAAAAGGTACAGCCAGGTGTCTTTCTGTCCGTCCGTCCGTCTGTCCGTCCGTCCGTCCTCCTGTTTGTCACCAGTGTTTTTCTGTTTGTCTCTGTGAGGTCACTTCCTGTTCAAGTAATGAAACACCTACCGTGTTGAGCTCCTTTCTGCTGTATATAATAAATAAAGTAACAGCATTATAGAAAACTAAAGAATGTTAATAATTGTTTAGCCACCAACAAAAGGGCTCTTGAAGCAAGAATATGAAGACATGCCTGAGGAAGGGTTACTGAGGCTCTGCAGGGTGCTCACAGCTCAGGGCGGGGTGGGGTGGGGGGGGGGGGGGGGTACAGGGTGGGAACAGTAGCAGGACTGTGATCTCTCTGTACTTTTGGGTGACTTTTATAGTCTATACAAATAGTTCTTTAAAATGTACATTTCTGAGGTATATGGATGCAGGAATTAAATCTTTAAAAGTTTGTTTTTGTTTAATGTCATTATATACCTTGTGGTGGGCAATTAATCTGTTTTGTTTTATTAAACTGAGGTTTCTGTCTGTCATCTCTCAGCTTGCACGCTCAGTGTTAAAGGTAATGACACCTTTTCAATTGCCTTTGTTTGTCTTTGTTGTTGAACACTGTTGCAAACTTCTGCTCTTACGCAGGGTGTAGATCAGTGAACAAATTTAATGTTTATTTTATGTTGTATTTTATTTTCTGTTTGGAAAGGCATATGGCCGTTTTATGGTCTGTAAAAGTCATTTTTAATAATCTCATAGACGCTTTTAAATGTTACAGCACTGGATGCTGTTTCCTCATTGGATTGAAATATATCTTATTAAACAGATTTAAACCTGTAAACAGGTTTAATTATTTAAAACATTCTTTGTCTTTTAGTTGAATTAGTTCATTTTAAAATGTATTCATTTTTGATGGTAACATGTTTAAGCATGTTGAAAACTTCTGTAGTAAGCTAATGGGTTGCATTAGTATGAGCTGTAGTGTTACTGTGGGTTGTGGTGTGGATTGTGGTGTCAGTTTAGATCATTCAGGGGAAGATTCACTGTGAGTAACACCGTGTAGAATGTAACACTGTGAGTAACACTGTGTAGAATGTAACACAGTGAGTAACACTGTGTAGAATGTAACACAGTGAGTAATACTGTGTAGAATGTAACAGTGTAGAATATTCCAGAAAAGTGTACTGTGACATTTAAGGCCTCTGTGCCGTTCATATGTAAATCATTCTGTTAGCATTGGTCTATGTTTTTTTTTTGTTTATAAATGTGTTAAATATTTGTATATATTTGTGAGTGTGTGTGTATTTCTCTGTATGTATGTTCATGGGTACTTATACACATGTGAAAGCATGTTTTCCCTCCTGAATCCACCACTAATTCATCAATAAACCAGATGGGAAGCTTCAGCTTCTATGCAGCCCAACAGCACAGGTGCGCTGACAGGTTCCAGCGCTTCCTCCTCCTCAGAGACAGTTCATTGACAGGATTAGCCAGAGAACATTTGGTTTATTATCTGTGTGTATGTTTACGGTGTGTGTGTGTGTGTCTATGGGTTTGGGCACATGCATGTGTGTATCTGTGTGAATATGTTTGAGTCTACAGAGTAGTATATATGTGTATATATGAGTCTATAAAGCGTAGTGTGTGTATGAGTCTGCAGACAGTAGTGTGTGTGTGTATGTGTGTGTGTGTATATATGAGTCTGCAGACAGTAGTGTGTATGTGTATATGTGTGTGTGACTCTGCAGACAATAGTGTGGGTATATGTGCTCCATCCCTGTGTTTTTATGTTTTTCAGCTCGTAAGCAGGAGATAATTAAAGTCACAGAGCAGCTAATTGAGGCCATTAACAGCGGTGACTTTGAGGCCTATATGTGAGTACCGCCCCTTTCCACTCTACCCATGATGCTCCATCCAGCTCGGAGCTCTCCTCTCCTCCTCCAGGTCACCCTAACCACTCTTTCTTCCGTCTGTCCCACAGCAAGATCTGCGATCCTGGACTCACATCTTTCGAACCTGAGGCCTTAGGCAACCTGGTCGAAGGCCATGACTTCCACAGGTTCTACTTTGAGAATGGTACAGCAATAATAATGCAATAATAGCTCCTGAAATCACTGACAGTCGACTGATAGAGTCGTTCATTTACTGAAAGTCCTCTCTGGCTCTGTGAGCGTGTGAAGCCTTGTGGATGGTTTAGGGTTAGGGGTTGGGGTTGGGGTTGGGGTTGGGGTTGGGGTTGGAGTTGGGGTTAGGGGTTAGGGGTTGGGGTTAGAGGTTAGGGGTTGGGGGTTGGGGTTAGAGGTTAGAGGTTAGAGGTTAGGGGTTGGGGGTTGGGGTTAGAGGTTTGAGGTTTGAGGTTAGAGGTTAGAGGTTAGAGGTTGGGGGTTAGGGTTAGAGGTTAGAGGCTAGGGGTTAGGGGTTGCGGTTGGGGTTAAGGGCTGGGGGTTGGGCTTCCTCTCTGGCTCTTTGTTTGACGGGTTGGCGTGTCGTCTCTCGGCAGCACTGTCTAAGGGGCCAAGGCCTGTGCACACCATCCTGCTGAACCCGCACGTGCACCTGCTGGGGGACGAGGCCGCCTGCATCGCCTACATCCGGCTGACGCAGTACCTGGACGGGGGTGGCGTGCCCCGCACCATACAGGCCGAGGAGACGCGCATCTGGCACCGCCGCAACGCCAAGTGGCACAACATCCACTTCCACCGCTCCGGCTCCCCCAGCGTGCCCTCCCAGTAAGGGGGGGTCTCTCTGCCCCCACCCAGCCTGCGCTCACATTGTTACATTACATTATTGGCATGTAGCAGATGCTGCTGTCCAGGGCGACTTATATCAATTACAAGTTTTAATAAGTTATCCATTCATACAGCTGGATATTTACTGAGGCAGATGTGGGTTAAGTACCTTCCCCAAGGGTACAGCAGCAGTGCCCCTTGCGGGGAATCGAACCAACAACCTCTCGGTTACAGTTATGGCTCATCTGGTCATTGGCCCAGCCATTGAGCCACAGCTGTGACTGGCACATCTGTCTGTGTCTCCACCCCACAATGTCAAAGAGAAGAGCAGGTTTCTGCCAGGCATAGCTATGCTCATGCAGACACACACCATCAGGCAGCCCTGCTATTACCTGATTGGCTGTTTGTCTCTTTGTCTGTGTGTTGTAGCTAATGGCATCTTCAGCAGTGGAGCCAATCACTGAAGGATGCATTCGGCCCCGCCCCCTGGCTGGAGTGGGCAGAGCTACTTGCAGACCCCTCCCTTGGTTCCACTTCCTTCCTGTTGCAGGACAGGATCCCAGCATGATACCACAGTAATATCTGATAACCTGAGAGAGAATCTCGATTCCTCCAGGCTGCGTGGAGACGTATGCAGAACACCACTCCTCCAGCTGTGGGATTGTGTTTATTTGATGTTTTTGAATGTTTCAGCACACATTTCAAATGTATTAATCTGAAAAAATATGACAGGTATCACAGAACATATAAATGTTTCTCTGCTTTTGTCCTGAATGAAATGTGTGTGTTCTGTAGCAGCTCTTGCTAACTGGACTAAAGGAGATTTGCGTTTCTCTCTCCTGCTGTCTGTGTGCAGGGTCGTCTGAGCCCTCAGCAGTCGTGGTCCCTGGCCTGCAGTGACGTCACTGTCACAGGCAGCGCCTCCTCACACACCGCCATCTCTCCCTGTTGCTCTGTGTGAAATGTGCCGGATGGTTGATTTTTAATTTTTTTTTACTGAGCTTGCTCTTGTTCTTGTGATGTACAGACGTTGTGCTTGCTAAAAAGACGCTTAACAGCTAGTCCTACCCTGACAGCAATACTTTAAGGTGACCCAGCTTTCCCATGTTTGCTCTGAACTTGCATATGTTTACCTGAATTCTAGCTAAAATTATATAAAAGTTTGGAAGGGGAAAACAAAAGCATATGCTTTGTTGAAAGATACATATATATATATACATATATCTGCCTGTACTTTACCAAGAAAACGTGAGGTTTTTAATGTAGCATATATGGAATACTTAACATATATGGAGGATTTGAGGCTGTTGTCTGGCCCATACAGAGCAGTTTGACTCAGAGCCTGGTACTTTACTATTGATAATTTGCAGTTTTATGTTTTTGTTGTGTTTTTATTGTTTGTGATTGCTAGGCATTCCTGTCAGTACCTGGCTGGTTTGTCGAATGGCAGAGTAGGTGAAGCCTTTTCGGCTGACAATAACTTTCCTCCTCCAGTTCGCTGAACAGAACTACATTCTAATGATTTTCACTCTTCTGCGTTCATTGACAAAATGTTTTAATGTTTTATACACAAAGTTAAAAACTGTACCATTTTTTTTCTTTCTGAGTCCAAGACAGTTAGACAGTTAATGAACTTTTTGGTAGTAAAATTTCAGCCAAGTCATTTTCCTAAGAGAATTGTGTAGCAGAGAAAACCAATCATGTAAATAGCTTGTGTGACACACACCTGGAGTTTAACACAATGTGCTGCAGGTGTTTTCATCCTGAACAGAGGTGAGTGTGTGTATGAGTGTGTGAGTGTGTGTGAGTGTGTGAGTGTGTGTGAGTGTGTGTGTGAGTGTGTGTGTACTGATGCAGTTTGAGTGTGTGTGTGTTTGTGTGCGTGAGTGTGTGCGCATACATGTGTGTGTGTGTGTGTGTGTGTGTGTGTGTGTGAGTGTGAGTGTGTGTGTGTGCATGCGCGTGTGTGTGTGTCCGTGCGCGCGTGTGTGTGTGTACACGCGTGCGTGTGTGTGTGCGCGCGTGCGTGTGTGAGTGTGTACTGATGCAGTGTGTGTGTGTACACTGATGCTGTGTGTGTGTGTGAGTGTGTGTGTGTGTGTGTGTGTGTACTGATGCAGTGTGTGTGTACACTGATGCTGTGTGTGTGTGCGTGTGCGTGTGTGTGTGTACGTACACTGATGCAGAGTGTGTGTGTGTGCGTGTACTGATGCAGCGTGTGTGTGTGTGTGTGTGTGCGTGTGTGTGTACTGATGTAGTTTGTGTGTGTGTGCGCACTGATGCTGTGTGTGTGTGTGTGTACACTGATGCTGTGTGTGTGTGTACACTGATGCTGTGTGTGTGTGTGTACACTGATGCTGAGTGTGTGTGTGTCTGTGTGTGTGTGTCTGTGTCTGTGTCTGTGTGTGAGAGTGTGGGTGTGAGAGTGTGGGTGTGTGTGAGTGTGTCTGGGTGTGTGAGTGTGTCTGGGTGTGTGAGTGTGTGTGTGTGTGTCTGTGTGTGTGGGTGTGTGTGAGTGTGTCTGGGTGTGTGAGTGTGTCTGGGTGTGTGAGTGTGTGTGTGTGTGTCTGTGTCTGCGTGTGTGTGTGTGTCTGGGTGTGTGAGTGTGTGTGTGTGTGTGTCTGTGTGTCTGTGTGTGTGTGTGTCTGCGTGTGTGTGTGTGTGTGTGTGTGTGTGTGTGTGTGTGTGTGTGTGTCTGTGTGTGTATGTCTGTGTGTGTGTGTGTGTCTGTGTGTCTGTGTGTGTGTGTCTGCGTGTGTGTGTCTGTGTGTGTGTGTGTGTGTGTGTGTGTCTGTGTGTGTATGTCTGCGTGTGTGTGTGTGTGTGTGTGTGTGTGTGTGTGTGTGTGTGTGTGTGTGTGTGTGGAGCTGGTCTTCCATGTGGTTCAGTGGGGAGGTTTCTCCTCGCTGTCTGCAGAAAGCTGGGACATTCTGCCAGCCGTGTTTTTGCTGCCTTTTTATCGGGTTGCTGTGCTGATGTGAAAAGCCTGTGTGCACCGTGGGACAGTGTGTCCCTCCCAGCGTCCCGAAACGGACCGACTGCCACATCAGCGCGCTAATTAAAGAAGCTGTGCGACTGACTTCTCTTTCTGTCTTTGATTTGCATTCATTTGTGAATTCACATTCAGGGTGTTCTACTGCAGGTCTTTGTACTGTGAGGCAATGTGTAGCAGAATGAAACTATAGTACAGCAGTTTGCGTTTTCTGTGTTTTAGCAGCTCTCCAATGTGCTAAGTGCATGTTTTCAAAGATTATCCAAGCCTTTTCATAGAGTAAATTTATGGTTTATGTATTTGCATGATGAAATGATTCAGGTGAGGTCACATGTAAATAATTTAAAAGAAATACTGTGCCCCCCTTATTTGTCTGTCGCTATTGAAGGGGAGCGTTTGAAATGTGTAGTTTAATTCACCACGCTGTGCAGATAGGTGTTGAAGACTTGCGTGTTTAATTTCGGACTAAGATGTTCGCAATGAATGAACTCCAGTGTGGCGATCTACCTGAAAAATGAATCCACCGGAGTGCAGGCTGCTGGGCTCGGACTGTTCTGCCATCGCACTCTTGCATGGAGCAGCTGATTATGCAGATAGCCTACTGACTTATGTTACCTTTCAATCTCACACTAGCAAGTTAGACAACTTCCGCATTTGAACATGTAATGCTAAAGGAACTTTGTGATTTACCCAGTTACTTTATTAGCTATTAATGTTGTTCAGGTTCCTGCTTCAGATGTTAGTCACCCTGTTGATGCTGTATTTTCTCCGCATGTTGTTGCAGTTATGGCTTTTGTTTTCTGTCTCTGTTCACTCATCTCTTGTGCAGTGGCACCTTTTTCAGGGTCTGGGGTTGCCAGAAATGAACGTTTCCTCATTTTACGGCAGTCAGTGACGGTCCTTTTGAACATTTCATCTCATTTCAGCAGCGGGCTCATCATGTATGGTCAGATGTGCAGCGTGTCATGACAGGTAGCCATTTTTTCTGCCTTTAACTGTAACATTTACCCATACAAACACTTTTACTACCATCTAGTGGCAGTAGAAAGCACTGCAGGAGGTGAAGTGTCAGCTGTGCATTTGTGTCTGTTACAGCCTGTTTTTCTGGGCTGTCTCAGCTGGTGATTTATAGCTGGCCAAATGCAGACAGGAATGTGATTCTAGTAAATATACTGCTGGCTAAACCTTAAACAGTGCTGACCCAGCGCAGCTGCACTCAGATCAGTGCCTCTCAGAATACCCTAAAGTATACTAACTCAGTTATGACTCACTGCTTCTGTTCTCAGATCAGTGGTGTAATTGCGCCTTTGACTGTATTTTATGAAAGAAGTTTAAAAGGAATTAAATTACTCAGATCCATGATTCAGAAACCAGGACTTCAGACCAGAACGACTTTCATTTCTAGGAATCACTGAAATTCATAAAAAAGCTTATGTCCAAAACAAAAGTGTAACACTTCCTTGATCAGCAGTGAGTGACCCGGGACGTGGGGCTGCACTGATCAGAGAACCTCAGTGACATCACCACAATGACACGCCGTCCAGGGCGCTGCTCTGATCAGGCTGACCCTCCTGCCCCATCTGCAGCCCTGATTCCTGCGTTTCGTGGTAGTGCTATGGTACGGAACACACACATACACAAGCATTTAACACTTAAACATTTTATTCTGAGTCAGCCATAAACACACTGCAACCATTTTAAATATTAGTGTTATTGGTTTTTAGGTCTTTTAATAACTAATACATGCCCCCATAAATATTTGTATATAACGCATATAATTGTCATCACCATGGAAACAAACTGATTTTTTGAAGGTTTTCTCCTCACAGCTTGCAGGAGCCCTTCAGTCTCTTCTGATTACACTCAAAGTTAACAGCAAAGTGAAAACCATTACATTGTTACATATAGGAGATACTGTCTGCATTGCAATCATAAATAATCCCACTGACACTTTGACCTTTGACCCTGCCACTGGACACGCCCCTGCAGGGGAACCTTGTTCCTGTGCTGAGGGGGATTTTTAAAAATCGTTTTCATCGTTTGGAGATGGTTCCGGAGGCCAGCGGCCAAGGAGGGGCTTCGTACATGTCCCTATTACAGTTCCTTCTGTTCACATGCACACACACACGCACACACACACACACACACACACGCACACACACACTCTCACATGCAAAGGAAGGAGAGTGAAAGAGAGGCACAGCCACACATGCCTCCATTATCTGACACCAGGAGAGGCAGCTGTCAGCACAGCTGCGGGGTCATGCCTGAGGTTCCTCTGTACACGACCCTCAGCATGGGGTCTCCAGCTTTACTCCTTACTCTGAACAGCCTTAAAGCTGTGAAGCTTAAACACAGTGTCCTAACAGGCGAGCTCTACAGTTAGAGAGAGGAAGGGGGTGATGTTGGATTCTGGCTATTATAATGTCAGACACAGCGTATTTAAAGCGGAAAACTTAAGCTACATGGATATTTAACAGCAGGATCTGGACACAGAACTTCCATCTCACTCTCCCTCCCAACAGGCATTCCACACAAAAGCAGGGACTTCATCCTGCAAAAACTCTAGTCAGACATCCACCGAGAAACCCCTGAAAGAGGGAGCAGGTGTACAGGCCTCTCTACTGGATCTTTCCTCAATGATTTTAAAACAAGGTAATAAAACTTCAAACTAAAATATCCTTCCTCTTCCTTTTCGGTGAGAAAAACACTCAAAACAACAAAGTGAGAAAAGAGTGCTCAGAGCTGGAACATTGAACACACACACACACGCTCATGTGCACTCACACACACACACACACACACAGACAGGATAGTTACCCTTTAAATTCTGGAAAGAACTGGCGTGACCGAGAGAGAGATGAGTTGGACAGACAGCAGGACAGAGAGTCCTCCGTCAGCATCACTTCATCACTTCATTACTTTGTTTCATCTTCTCTTCATAGGATTTTAAGTCAAAGAAAAGTCTGGCATTGATATGCTTTGCCACATGTATCAGGACCCCCTGAGTCTTGCAATGGGTGTCCTCTCTCCTTAAACTGTTCCCACAGATAAATTAGGCATTCATCAACTCCAGTCAAATGTATCTACTTTCTTTTTGTGTCATTTAGTGATCACAGAGCTTTCAGTGAAAAACACTGTTGTGAGATTACGGAGTTACCCTGGTGCATGCTTACTTGTTACACAATGAATCCTTTAGCAGTACGGCAGGTTTCCACATCGGCTCTCCTTCAGTTTGTGCAGAACTGAGTTCATCGTTGTTGTACAGTGTTCATACACGATCGGCTGTTGCATCTGAAAGTTGAAAACTTTTCTCCTTCCTCTAAATGTATGTAAATGTGGATCCCACGATCAGAGGGACCCTGGAGGGAAGCAGACAGGGTGTGTTTATGATGGGCAGTGAGAATGTTCATGCTCAGATGTTCAGAAGTATCGTCTGGGTGAGTCAGTCTGCTGTAGGGTGCTGTTTCAGAGAGAGGTCTGAGGGTGAGCCGGTCTGCTGTAGGGTGCTGTTTCAGAGAGAGGTCTGAGGGTGAGCCGGTCAGCTGTAGGGTGCTGTTTCAGAGAGAGGTCTGAGGGTGAGCCGGTCAGCTGTAGGGTGCTGTTTCAGAGAGAGGTCTGAGGGTGAGCCGGTCTGCTGTAGGGTGCTGTTTCAGAGAGAGGTCTGAGGGTGAGCCGGTCAGCTGTAGGGTGCTGTTTCAGAGAGAGGTCTGAGGGTGAGCCGGTCTGCTGTAGGGTGCTGTTTCAGAGAGAGGTCTGAGGGTGAGCCGGTCTGCTGTAGGGTGCTGTTTCAGAGAGAGGTCTGAGGGTGAGCCGGTCAGCTGTAGGGTGCTGTTTCAGAGAGAGGTCTGAGGGTGAGCCGGTCTGCTGTAGGGTGCTGTTCCAGGGCCATTTCAGAAGGATTCATTTTTCCACCACAGCAGCAAAAAACAACCAGTAAACAAGTAAATCACCCAACAGCTAAAAGAACCATCTTTGGTCACAAAATGAGCAAAACAGGAACTTAGAGGAAAAGGATCTACACACAGAAAGAGAACATAAGATTAAAACAAGTGTCCTGCAAGTCACCATGGAAACGAGAGCTCCAGTGTGTTGAGTAGGGAAGACAGTAGTGGGGTGAAGTGCATTGTGGGATTGCATATGCGCGGCGTGAGCGTGTCACTTCCTGTCCTGGGTGCTGCAGAGCTGGAGCAGCTGCTGTAGGCTCCGCTGGAGGCTGTCGGGCTGCAGGGCTTCGGGTGCCGCCTCCACACACTCCTGCACCTGCCTCCCCTCAGCATCCTTCTGTGCTGTCCTCCTCCGCCTGCGGGCGCTGCGCAGCCGAGTCCTGCACACACACACACACACACACACAGAGAGAGAGAGGAGACAGTGAGTCCTTCACGCACACACACACACACACACACACACACACACAAACACAGAGGAGACAGTGAGTCCTTCACACACACACACACACACACACAGAGGAGACAGTGAGTCCTTCACACACACACACACACACGCGCACACACACACACACACACACACACGCACACACACACACACACATACACACACAGAGAGAGAGCGGAGACAGTGAGTCCTTCACGCACACACACACACACACACAGAGGAGACAGTGAGTCCTTCACACACACACACACACACGCGCACAAACACACGCGCGCACACACACACACACACAGACAGAGAGGAGACAGTGAGTCCACACACACACACACACACGCGCGCGCACACACACACACACACACACAGAGAGAGGAGACAGTGAGTCCTTCACACACACGCGCGCACACACACACGCGCGCACACACACACACACACACAGAGAGAGAGGAGACAGTGAGTCCTTCACACACACACACACACACACACAGAGAGGGGAGACAGTGAGTCCTTCACGCACACACACACACACACACACACAGAGAGAGAGGAGACAGTGAGTCCTTCACGCACACACACACACACACACACACACACACACATAGAGGAGACAGTGAGTCCTTCACGCACACACACACACACACACACACAGAGAGAGAGAGAGAGGAGACAGTGAGTCCTTCACACACACACACACACACACACACACACACAGAGAGGAGACAGTGAGTCCTTCACACACACACACACACACACACAAAGAGAGGAGACAGTGAGTCCTTCACACACACATACACACACAGAGAGAGAGAGAGAGGAGACAGTGAGTCCTTCACGCACACACACACGCACACACACACACACACACACACATAGAGAGAGGAGACAGTGAGTCCTTCACACACGCACACACACACACACACACACAGAGAGAGAGAGAGAGGAGACAGTGAGTCCTTCACACGCACACACGCACACACACACACACACAGAGAGAGAGAGAGAGAGGAGACAGTGAGTCCTTCACACACACACACACACACACACACACACACACACACACACACACACACACACACACAGAGAGGAGACAGTGAGTCCTTCACACACACACACACAGAGAAAGAGGAGACAGTGAGTCCTTCACGCACACACACACACACACACACACACAGAAAGAGAGAGGAGACAGTGAGTCCTTCACACACACACACACACACACACACAGAGAGGAGACAGTGAGTCCTTCACGCACAGAGAGAGAGACAGAGAGGAGACAGTGAGTCCTTCACACACACACACACACACACACACACACACTCACTCACTGCACACTGCTGTTGTATTCCCACAGCAGGGAAATGCAGAGAATCACAGCAGTCAGAAGAACATGCAGTTACCAGCACTCCACCCTACACTGCCTTCACAGTGCATTTCCAAGCAGCAAAGTCAGATCCTGTACATGTAACTTTAATTATCCAAAAAAGGACAATTATGAACATGGTCTGGCTTTAACAAATACATTTGAAACAAAGTACTTTAATGTGCCTCATAGAATTATGAGACCGGTGGAAATTTGTGTGGTTGTGTGACTTGTGTCTGTGCTCAAATATAGTGCCTAGAATGGACCCACAAGACAGCACAAGCTGGAGCTGCAGAGTGTCAGAGCAGCTTCTGTCGAAGATAAAGAGTAGCGCCTCTGTTTGAGCGACACATTCGGTCATCGATTTAAATGAGTAAAGTAACTCTGTATCTATGACTGGTGCTCCCTGGCTGTCCCACACTGCGGCTTTCTCTGCCAGAAATGCCATGGTTTCATTCTGCATTCTGAAGCTAAGAATAGCTGATGATCAAATGTAAGTTTTTTGTGATGGTGAATAATAAGTTTACTGCCTCTGGGTTTTAGAAGCCAGTGTCTGTCTGTGAGTGGGACGGGGCTGTGTGCACTATGGCCCCGGTCCTGAGGGTTAGTGGAAACAGTTGTGGCTCAAACTGCACATGCAGCTTCTTCCAAACCTTTTGAGCACTGATCCATCGGCCATCACCACCTCCTTCTCCTGCAGAGGAGGGAGCTGGGCTTTTCCCCGGAGCCCTGCATAGGCCAGGGCCTGAGTGTGAGGGGGAGACAGCCAATCACACACCCGCACCTGTCTCTACAGCCAATCACACACCCGCACCTGTCTCTACAGCCAATCACACACCCGCACCTGTCTCTACAGCCAATCACACACACGCGCCTGTCTCTACAGCCAATCACACACACGCGCCTGTCTCTACAGCCAATCACACACCCGCACCTGTCTCTACAGCCAATCACACACCCGCACCTGTCTCTACAGCCAATCACACACCCGCACCTATCTCTACAGCCAATCACACACACGCACCTGTCTCTACAGCCAATCACACACCCGCACCTGTCTCTACAGCCAATCACACACCCGCACCTGTCTCTACAGCCAATCACACACACGCACCTGTCTCTACAGCCAATCACACACCCGCACCTATCTCTACAGCCAATCACACACACGCACCTGTCTCTACAGCCAATCACACACCCGCACCTGTCTCTACAGCCAATCACACACACGCACCTGTCTCTACAGCCAATCACACACCCGCACCTGTCCCGGGGGCGGGGCCACACAACAACAAAACTCACCAGTCTTTGCAACACTGCAACGGAAGCAGTGCAGCTCAACTGTCATGGTCAGTGAGATCGTTCTGCAGTTCGCAGAAAGTGGAGGTGCCCCTGATGGCCCGGCACAAGCGTCTGCACAGTCCAGCGCAGTGAGGCACACCTGTGCGTCCTACAGCTGCACAGTCCAGCGCAGTGAGGCACACCTGTGCGTCCTACAGCTGCACAGTCCAGCGCAGTGAGGCACACCTGTGCATCCTACAGTAACGGCTGCACAGTCCAGCGCAGTGAGGCACACCTGTGCGTCCTACAGCTGCACAGTCCAGCGCAGTGAGGCACACCTGTGCGTCCTACAGTAACGGCTGCACAGTCCAGCGCAGTGAGGCACACCTGTGCGTCCTACAGCTGCACAGTCCAGCGCAGTGAGGCACACCTGTGCGTCCTACAGCTGCACAGTCCAGCGCAGTGAGGCACAGGCTTGACACGGCAGAGGGGTGTCGCACATGCCTCACAGGCCATTAGAGGGCGCTGCAGCGGCGACATGCTGCACTGCTCCTATCCTGGCCAAATGAAGCCAGTTTGTTCTGCTGCTGCGGGTTCGATGACACGGCTGCATTCGAACCCGGGACACAGGGCTCAGCCTGTGCTCAGAAGCCAGGAAGCTTTTTCAGCTTTTCATATTTAGGTACTGTTTATTCCACGCTTTGCTCCAAAAAGGGAGACGTGAAAAGGTTACACAAGCTCATCTGTCTGTGCGTCTAAATATCAGTATGTCATATCTATGCGTACATCTATGGATTATAATGTGGAATAAAATGAGGGTCATGGTTGTTTAAGACTGAATGATGTTGAAGACTAATTGAGCTTCCTCATGGAGGCCAATTGATATGGCCACTCTGCATAAAGACTGTTAAACCTGCATGCAAACATGAGGCTTCCACTTTCAGGCTTCAGTAAGTTGTAATGGGCTCAGAACTGTAAATGTGCCTCCCTGTTTCAGGGCACCTCTCCCAGGTTTGCATATAAACACTTGTCTGCATATCAAGAGAAAGATCTGACCGAGCCCAGATGAGCTAAACGGCTTGACCACCCCATTTCCCAGAATGCACCACTGCAGGCATGTCCCACTGACCTGTTGGAAGTCGTCTTTGGCAGAGGGGAGGTCAGTGGCGAGGGTGGGGTCTCCCAGGTGCTTCTCCACCCTCTCCCCCTCCACCATCGAGGTCCTGGTCACCTGTCTGACCCTGCGCCCCACCTCTGCGGCCAATGGCAGGGTCTCAGTGAAGGTCACCTGCAGGTCAGAGGTCACAGGTCACGCCGGTGTGCACTGATGTACAAGAAATGAAACATTTCAAGTCTAGCCCTATTGCTGAAATACAGAAGGTAATAGACAGGGAGAAAAAGTACATTTGCTACATAAAGTGACTAAAAACATGTCAGTATATGGAGATGCATCCCAGGGCTTCACAAAACAATGAGAATAGTATAAGACGGACATATGTTGTAATAATATTAGCAAATATAACTGAGTATCATTTGCTACTAGCACATTAACTGTGGTTTAAATCTTCAATACATATTTATATAACAAACATACTGAACGTATTAATCAAAATTCATCAACATTCATATTTTGCTCTGGGCTACAGATCCAGTCTCCAGCAGTAATGTCACCGGAAAGCTGCTTGCTTCTTCACCTTTTCTGATTCCAGCTCAAAACCGTTTAGTGTTGAATCTGCTAACTTCAGCAATCGGCAGTTACTACAGCCACTCACTCTCCTCCCTCACTGGCTTTGGACAATGTAATCAAATGCATGTTTACTTACTTACTTTGGAATAAGTGTTTTAATCATTAAAATAACTTCATTATAAACCAGCTTCTTTCTCAGGATTTATTAAGCAGTGTACACCTGTATGACATTCACTGCACATACAGACCTGTGCTTCTGAACGGCTGCTCTCTGTAGGACCGCAGATTGACACCTGAATGAGTATTTGGGCAGAGCTTCACTGCTGAGCAGCACGGTGGCCTTCTCCAGGTGTCAGAGGAACGCTGTGAGAACATTGCACTGACCTCTGACTGATCGCCCTCACTCCTCAGCACCATCCTCTTCAGGACTTTGGAGTAGCCGTCTCCTGCCTCCACCCTGACCGCCTCCTGCTCAGGTGCCTCCACAGAAGCCTCCTGCAGCTCTGCCCCGTCCGCCGATACGAACCGACGGACCACCTTCCTGGTCACCTGCGTCACAGAGGAAATCATAACCTCATCACATTTACAGTGAGAACTCTGATCCCTGCAGACAGACCTCATCACCTCATGATGTACAGTGGCAAGAAGTCTGATACCAATGTGCCATGCATATGTGAGACGTGTGTGTTTGATGTCACAGGTGAGACGTGTGTGTGTTTGATGTTACAGGTGAGGCGTGTGTGTTTGATGTTACAGGTGAGGCATGTGTGTGTTTGATGTTACAGGTGAGACGTGTGTGTTTGATGTTACAGGTGAGGCGTGTGTGTTTGATGTTACAGGTGAGGCATGTGTGTGTTTGATGTTACAGGTGAGGCGTGTGTGTTTGATATTACAGGTGAGACGTGTGTGTGTTTGATGTTACAGGTGAGGCGTGTGGGTGTTTGATGTTACAGGTGAGATGTGTGTGTTTGATGTTACAGGTGAGACGTGTGTGTGTTTGATGTTACAGGTGAGGCGTGTGTGTTTGATGTCACAGGTGAGACGTGTGTGTGTTTGATGTTACAGGTGAGACGTGTGTGTTTGATGTTACAGGTGAGACGTGTGTGTTTGATGTTACAGGTGAGACGTGTGTGTTTGATGTTACAGGTGAGGCGTGTGTGTGTTTGATGTTACAGGTGAGGCGTGTGTGTTTGATGTTACAGGTGAGACGTGTGTGTTTGATGTCACAGGTGAGGTATGTGTCTGTTTGATGTTACAGGTGAGACGTGTGTGTGTTTGATGTTACAGGTGAGGCGTGTGGGTGTTTGATGTTACAAGTGAGATGTGTGTGTTTGATGTTACAGGTGAGGCGTGTGTGTGTTTGATGTTACAGGTGAGACGTGTGTGTGTTTGATATTACAGGTGAGGTGTGTGTGTGTTTGATGTTACAGGTGAGACGTGTGTGTTTGATGTTACAGGTGAGGCGTGTGTGTTTAATGTTACAGGTGAGATGTGTATGAAATGAGGCATGAGGTACCTTCTTCACCACCATGTTCCCGTGCTTGTCCACGTACTGCTCCTCTGTGACTGTCTGGGGGGGTATGTCCAGCATGGCCTCAGACTGCAGGAAGACAAATAACAGACAAATTACCCCAACATGCACCTTGCTGCACAGAAATGCAAAGCTTTACTGTACAGAAATGCAAAATAACCATACAGTTCCACACATATTTGCATTTCTTTTTGTCACAAGATGACATCTCTGTAAAGCAAACCATTAATATTTATAACTGAACAGTTCTGATCTGTGGAAATCAACTCTAGCATAGGCACACACAGAGACACAAACACACTCAAACGCCATAGTTTAACTGCTTATGTGCACACAGCTAATGAGGTAAATGAAATAAAACAAAGCAAGTCAGTTCGGTTTGAAATGTCAGTGTTCACAGAGAGCACAGGAAGGCGGAGCCACAGCCTGCTGCTGGGAAGCGGGCGCAGTTTCAGCCGCAGTGCAAAGGCACTGAGCTGCCAGCAAACCGTCCCGCCCAGGACACCACGCCCCCCATGCAGCGCTCACAGGAACCATGCCCTCGCCACGCCCTCACCCACACTCATCCTGCCCTCGGCCCGCCCCCGCCCCACTCCGCACTCACTCCGCCACGCCCTCACAACCCCGCCCTCGCCCCGCCCTCATCCCGCCCTCAACACAGCCCTGTACCTGGATTATAACCCTCCTCCGGACCACCCTGGTGGTCAGCACCTCTTCCTCTGAGCTGTCGGACAGATCACCTAGCTCCCCTGCTATCTCCTGAGATGCAGCAGAGAGGCATTGTGAGTAATGAGATGACTTTCACATGATGACTGTAGGAGTCTTCAAGGCTGTTCCTTCTTCTCACTCAAGTGTATTCATTTCTTTAATGTAAGATACAAAAATGCTGCAGGCTGCAGTGTTGTCTTTATTTCCTCACCAGAATTTGATGTGTTTTTTTAACTGAAAACTTAGTTTCACCAAGTTGTAGTAGGTGCATCTAAAAACGTGTAGAATGATAGAAATGGATAATGATAATGATAATGATCAGGTGGAGAGTGAACAGAAGGTGCAGCACAGTACCACCTGCCTTCTCTCAAACATCCTAAAATGATTTTGAAAGGCAATGAAAATGAAAATGAAAGGATTGTCTCAGATCAGGCAACAGATCAAGCAAAACAAATGCTTGTCTGAGCGCCTTTCGTTTGACCTGAGCAGGAGCCTCAGCTGGGGCCAAACAGCATAAGCACAGAACACTCAGCCAGTCAGCTCGTTAAACTCAGTGTGAGCACAGCACTCAGCCAGTCAGCTTGTTAAACTCAGTGTGAGCACAGAGCACTCAGCCAGTCAGCTCGTTAAACTCAGTGTGAGCACAGAGCACTCAGCCAGTCAGCTCGTTAAACTCAGTGTGAGCACAGCACAGCACTCAGCCAGTCAGCTCGTTAAACTCAGTGTGAGCACAGCACTCAGCCAGTCAGCTCGTTAAACTCAGTGTGAGCACAGCACTCAGCCAGTCAGCTCGTTAAACTCAGTGTGAGCACAGCACTCAGCCAGTCAGCTCAGTCACATGACAGCTGTGACAGCGGAGGCCATTAAGGAGCAGTGCACTGCAACACGCCCCCCCTCACCTGAAGTGAAAAACGTGCAACATTTTTATATTACATTATAACAACATTACAACTAACTTCTCATGTCCGAAGCAGACCAAAGTCAGGCTTGAAAGACTACATTATAGGTTATGGGCTGAAAAGTCATGTAGGGGTTAATGTATTAGTCACAACCCTGTAGCTCCACATCTGCCAAATTAGCAGAGAATGAATGGCCTAAACAATATTAAAAACTTCCATAAGCGTAACATTTAAAAGGCAGGTTAGAGAGTGTCTCCTCTGGCTGTGGTGAATTAGTGCATTCCTCCAGAGCGTATGACAAGCTGAGGCAGAAGCGGGGGGGCGGGGGCAGCAGGGGGAGCCAAGGTTAGTGGGTACAGTCATGCTCACACTCTTACCCTCTCCAGAGAATCACCATCATCTTTATATATGGCGTCCGCTCTGGCTGGGAGCTCCTCTGGGGACCCTCCCTCAGACAGGGCACCCTGACCACCAGCGACCGCAGCTTCCTGATGCTCCTGACCTTCCTCAGGCTCATGAACGATGGGGGCATCCTCATACTCCTCGCTTCCAGAGGGAAGGAGGGGTGCACGTAGCCACTTGTCTGATACACCTGGAACAGCCCACAGCGGGTCACCAGTCCTGCTGGGAAAGGGGGCTATGCTAAGGGCAGACGTGCCCTGTTTCACCTCATCTGGTTCGGGTTCTGAAAGGTCTGAAAAGCCCTGTCTACAATCAAAGTACTCCAGGTCTGAGTCCTCACAGGGCTGGGGGAGTGCCACGTGGGCTGCCAGGGTCTGGGTGTGTTCGTGTGACCCTCTCGAATGATCATTACTCTGCTCCCTGAGATCTGTGCTAACCTCCTCCCCTCCCACAGGCAAGGCCCGCTCCTCTGGCCTGGCTGAGCCGGTCAGTGTTGCCTCAGATACACCTGCAGTTGGTTGTCTATACTGTGCTTCAGCTGATGCCTGCATCGTTTCAGAAGGCCCTTTGAGCGATTCCTGAGCTAGTTCCAGAATGGTTCGAGTTGAATCTGGAGATTCAACAGAGGAGTCTGGAGATTCAGCTGATTCAGGTTCAGTCACTGCAGTGATTGACTGAAACGCTGGAGTCAGGTATGGGTAAACACGATCCCACTCAGGGGAAGGTACAGAACCAGCTTCAGACGGGGTTTGAAGAGTGAAAGGTGTCCTTTGGTCGAACTCTGAGGCATCCATTGTTAGTTCTGTTGGTGCTGTTGTTTCAGTGGGTGTAGGAGACATAGGCATCTTATAGTGATCAAGGGCAAATGGAGATTCTTGGTCGGTTGACACCAGGCTGGGCTCCATATTGAGTTTGTGGTATTCACATGAAAGCTGGGAGGAGGCAGGAGTGCTGTTGCTAAATTCTGATTTTAAGATAGGTGAAATCGGAACTAATGCAGTAGAATGAGGAATGTCAGATGTTGCTTTGGTTGACTCAGAGAAACTTTTTTTTAATCTGTCTGGCTGTGAGCTGAATTCAGAGGGTGTTTCCTCTAAATCAGATGATTCATGGTGAAGAGTGTAGGCTGATAAATGTCCATCAGTAGAGGATCTTGGTGACTGCTCTTCAACTGGAGAGGAAGTTTGGGGGAATAGTGGATTGATTTCACCAGGTTCTGCTGGTGATTCACTGAATTCAGGTGATACTGGACTCAGTTCAGAAGGTCCTGAAGGCTCTGGACTGAATCCAGAATGTGTTTTCATTAATCCAGATGACTCCTCTTCAAATTCTGGGGCAGTTGTGTGGGTTTTGAGTGACACTGCAGCATCGTCAGCAACATGTTCAGGGGAATCTAGCCTATCCTGCACAGTGACTCCAAAGTCCTGGAGTGGAACTGAGTTGGATTCAGGTGGAGATTTGCAAGATTCTGCTGACTTTGGAGTCTCTGTAGTAGATTCCAGCCCAGAGGGTGACAATGGGGTATCCTCACTTAGTTTTTTAACATGGTCCAATGACAGTTCTTCAAAGACTAGAGAAGTCTCACTTGATTCAGTTGCTGCTGAGTGTTCTTTGGTAGATGCCTCTAATGAAACAGGTCTGTCTCCCAAAGTTGTTTTGGTCAGTTCTGGAGAGACCAAGCAGGGCTCAGGTTCTTCTGGGATTTGGTCAGATGAAGGTGACACTGGACTCTGTTCAGAAAGCGCATCTTTGACCCAGACAGGTGATGCAGGACTAGTTTCACTTGGTGCTTTATCAAGCACAGATACCACTTTATTAAGTTCAAGAGTCAGCTGACTGAGCTCTTGTGATGTCTGCTTTCCCATGTCGGCCTCAGGAGAAACCTGGCCGAATTCATGTGGTGTTTGAAGATGTTCAGGTGTCTTGGGTTCAGAGACAATTTCCTTTGATTCTGAAGGCTCTGGACTGAATCCAGAATGTGTTTTCATTAATCCAGATGACTCCTCTTCAAACTCTGGGGCAGTTGTGTGGGTTTTGAGTGACACTGCAGCATCGTCAGCAACAGGTTCAGGGGAATCTGGCCTATCCTGCACAGTGACTTCAAAGTCCTGGAGTGGAACTGTGTTGGATTCAGGTGGAGATTTGCAAGATTCTGCTGACTTTGGAGTCTCTGTAGTAGATTCCAGCCCAGAGGGTGACAATGGGGTATCCTCACTTAGTTTTTTAACATGGTCCAATGACAGTTCTTCAAAGACTAGAGAAGTCTCACTTGATTCAGTTGCTGCTGAGTGTTCTTTGGGAGATGCCTCTAATGAAACAGGTCTGTCTCCCAAAGTTGTTTTGGTCAGTTCTGGAGAGACCAAGCAGGGCTCAGGTTCTTCTGGGATTTGGTCAGATGAAGGTGACACTGGACTCTGTTCAGAAAGCGCATCTTTGACCCAGACAGGTGATGCAGGACTAGTTTCACTTGGTGCTTTATCAAGCACAGATACCACTTTATTAAGTTCAAGAGTCAGCTGACTGAGCTCTTGTGATGTCTGCTTTCCCATGTCGGCCTCAGGAGAAACCTGGCCGAATTCATGTGGTGTTTGAAGATGTTCAGGTGTCTTGGGTTCAGAGACAATTTCCTTTGATTCTGAAGGCTCTGGACTGAATCCAGAATGTGTTTTCATTAATCCAGATGACTCCTCTTCAAACTCTGGGGCAGTTGTGTGGGTTTTGAGTGACACTGCAGCATCGTCAGCAACAGGTTCAGGGGAATCTGGCCTATCCTGCACAGTGACTTCAAAGTCCTGGAGTGGAACTGTGTTGGATTCAGGTGGAGATTTGCAAGATTCTGCTGACTTTGGAGTCTCTGTAGTAGATTCCAGCCCAGAGGGTGACAATGGGGTATCCTCACTTAGTTTTTTAACATGGTCCAATGACAGTTCTTCAAAGACTAGAGAAGTCTCACTTGATTCAGTTGCTGCTGAGTGTTCTTTGGGAGATGCCTCTAATGAAACAGGTCTGTCTCCCAAAGTTGTTTTGGTCAGTTCTGGAGAGACCAAGCAGGGCTCAGGTTCTTCTGGGATTTGGTCAGATGAAGGTGACACTGGACTCTGTTCAGAAAGCGCATCTTTGACCCAGACAGGTGATGCAGGACTAGTTTCACTTGGTGCTTTATCAAGCACAGATACCACTTTATTAAGTTCAAGAGTCAGCTGACTGAGCTCTTGTGATGTCTGCTTTCCCATGTCGGCCTCAGGAGAAACCTGGCCGAATTCATGTGGTGTTTGAAGATGTTCAGGTGTCTTGGGTTCAGAGACAATTTCCTTTGATTCTGAAGGCTCTGGACTGAATCCAGAATGTGTTTTCATTAATCCAGATGACTCCTCTTCAAACTCTGGGGCAGTTGTGTGGGTTTTGAGTGACACTGCAGCATCGTCAGCAACAGGTTCAGGGGAATCTGGCCTATCCTGCACAGTGACTTCAAAGTCCTGGAGTGGAACTGTGTTGGATTCAGGTGGAGATTTGCAAGATTCTGCTGACTTTGGAGTCTCTGTAGTAGATTCCAGCCCAGAGGGTGACAATGGGGTATCCTCACTTAGTTTTTTAACATGGTCCAATGACAGTTCTTCAAAGATTAGAGAAGTCTCACTTGATTCAGTTGCTGCTGAGTGTTCTTTGGTAGATGCCTCTAATGAAACAGGTCTGTCTCCCAAAGTTGTTTTGGTCAGTTCTGGAGAGACCAAGCAGGGCTCAGGTTCTTCTGGGATTCGGTCAGATGAAGGTGACACTGGACTCTGTTCAGAAAGCGCATCTTTGACCCAGACAGGTGATGCAGGACTAGTTTCACTTGGTGCTTTATCAAGCACAGATACCACTTTATTAAGTTCAAGAGTCAGCTGACTGAGCTCTTGTGATGTCTGCTTTCCCATGTCGGCCTCAGGAGAAACCTGGCCGAATTCATGTGGTGTTTGAAGATGTTCAGGTGTCTTGGGTTCAGAGACAATTTCCTTTGGTTCAGGTGAATCTGGACTATCCTGCACAGTGAGTCCAAAGTCCTGGATTGGAACTGCACTGGATTCAGGTGGAGATTTGCAAGATTCTGCTGACTTTGGGGTCTCTGCAGTAGATTCCAGCCCAGAATGTGTTTTCATTAATCCAGATGACTCCTTAGCAGTTGGATCAGGAGAATCAAGACTCCCCTGGCTAAAGTATGTAGGTAGCACCTGACTGGATTCACATACGTTTGACACTGGACTCAGTTCAGCAGGTGATGCAGCCAATTCAGGTGAAATTCCATAGTACTCTGAAGTGTTCATTTCAGGTGGCATTTGACTGAAATCAAGACCTGTTTCACTCAGTTCTGATGGAATGGCTTGGTCCTCAGCCAGCTGAGGAGTTTCTCTTACAGCAGGTAATGGCAGATGCACTTGTGATGGTAATATATCAAAAGGAGACGTGAGTTTGCTCGTCTCAGTGATGGACTCATCTGATTCAGCTGACTCTGATCGCTTTTCCATGCCTGAATGTGATGGAACCTGAATGGAATTATGAGAATAGAAAGGACATTATGAAAAAGCCTGACTAATGACATGTTTTTCTCAGTATTTTCTTAAATGAAGGATGAGCTGTTTTCTCTTTCTTTCCTAAAGGAGTAAGAGCCACATGGCAATAAGTGCACAGACACACAGGGAAATACGTTTGACATCATGTGTTTCAATGAAAGCTTTTCTACTCACGGAGCTGAGACAAACACATTGATCCACTGATGCATAAAACTTAGCAATAAGTCATGAAAAAACAAAAAAAAACATTTTCTATGGACACAGCTTTACTTACTTTGTAAGATGGCTAGCACCAGATGAAAGGAAAAAAATCACAACCAGACTGTACGAGGGGTAAGCCACTCCTTTTACCCTTTTTCACTCTTTCTTTGGAATCACAAGTTGCACACATTAAACTGGCCTCTCCACGCCATCCTCAGCACTCGCACAGGAACACTAAAGCACAGCGAATGCAGCCTCCTCTCACACTCACATGCGGCCAAGAGAGGTTTTTACACTGTCACTCCCATAATGCACCACAGGAAGGCAAACACCAAATAGGGGACAGGCACAACTGGTATCATCTGCGTAACACCTGACGAGCTGATAACCTCCTCACACTGAGCAATGTGAGGAGGTTACCCAGGCTAAAGGAACACAGCCTTTCCCAGCAGAAGGGACCCAGCATTGCTCCACTGTTGGGCACTCTTGGCCTTTTTCATCTAGAGCTCAGACTCTAACTTGTAATATCTCAGACTGGGAGACTCAGCCGGTGCATGAAACGAGTCACTTAGGAGTACAAAGCTGAGTCGTTTCAGATATGCAAAAACTACTGCACAATAAGAACTAAAAATCTCTCCACTGTGAGGTGCTTACAGTAAACTTTTGGAAACGTTTTCATGTGTTTTTTAATATATTTCCTTTGTAACCAACAAAGTGACAAAGTCAAAGCTTCAAGCTGAAAGCCAAATTTGATTCAACAGATCTATGCTCTCACGTAAGCCCTGGAGCAGACAGCCACAATAATCACCCAAATTATGTACATTTACTTCAGTAAATAATAGTTAGGATTAACATTATCAATGCATACAATACCACTGGACCACTGTATACTGTAGCTGTCTTTATAATATAAATTTGCTGTTTTGATGTAATTTGCAAGTTAGCAAAGTTGCTTCAAGAGTAGCTCCCAAAATAACATTGATAAAATAGTAGTTGTCTGCACCTCAGAATGTTTGTGTAAAACACCCAACAATAGTGTTAAATTCTATCCCAATGGCACCTCACTGCAGATGGAGGAGCTCTGTCTGGATTTGCAAAGTGCCACATCTTACATGCAACAGGAAAGCATCTTCTGCTGCTTCTTTCACATGTGCATTTTAGCTACAAAACTATGTCCTTTAGGATCAAAGATGGAGATACTAATATTGCAGATTAAACACAAGTGATGCAAAGGTACACAGTCTTAGTGAGGTTAGACAGCAGCTGTACAGCACACATTAGGATGCTCAGGTGCGCTGCTGTTGCAGAGAATTGCTCCGAAGGCGGAATCTGCAGCATGCAGCCCCAGGCTAACGCTGCAGCTGGGCTGGGACACACCGTGTTACAGACACACCGTGTTACAGGCTGGGGCTGCATGGTGCAGAGACACACCGTGTTACAGACACACTGTGTTACAGACACACTGTGTTACAGGCTGGGGCTGCATGGTGCGGAGACACACCGTGTTACAGACACACTGTGTTACAGGCTGGGGCTGCATGGTGCGGAGACACAGTGTTACAGACACACCGTGTTACAGACACACCGTGTTACAGACACACCATGTTACAGACACACTGTGTTACAGGCTGGGGCTGCATGGTGCGGAGACACAGTGTTACAGACACACCGTGTTACAGACACACTGTGTTACAGGCTGGGGCTGCATGGTGCGGAGACACACCGTGTTACAGACACACCGTGTTACAGACACACTGTGTTACAGGCTGGGGCTGCATGGTGCGGAGACACAGTGTTACAGACACACCGTGTTACAGACACACTGTGTTACAGGCTGGGGCTGCATGGTGCGGAGACACACTGCCTCAGTTCATTCAGGTAGACACCTGGCATCCTGACATCATGAAGCACACTTATGCAAATGTGCTGTAGAGGATATTCAGCCTTTGAGACCTGAAACATTAATGAAAGCAGGTAAAAGGCCCACAAGGTGCGAGTGTTGTTGTATATCATCCCCAACTCAGCATTTCTGCAGTGCAGGTGAGGAGGCGCAAGGCCTTTCCCTCCCTGGGGAGGCACCACTGCCCCTGGCTTTGGGCCCCCCCTGGCCTGAGCTGACTGGGCCCATGTGAGGTTTGGAGTTTTGCTCACATTTGAGGTCAGGCTCAGAAAAGCAGGTCTTCCTCCTTTAGCCTTGGCCACATTCTGTTGAATGATGTTGTTCAGTGGCAGGTGACTCAACCCAGTTTCCTGGAATGATTTGAGTAAAGGTGATATAACTATATCAGATGATTTGGGACTGATTGATGAGGAAATGAAATCTGGACTGGATTCAGTGGGTCTGTGCAATGTGTGCATAGCCTGCAGTTTTCTCCCGGTATACGCAAAGACACCTGTCTTACTCATAAGAGTTTCACCATTGAACAGTGGGTCCAGCATGTGAGACATGAGCTTCCAGGTCACTGGTTTCTAGACCGGTAAATTCTCAGGTACTGATGAGCCCCTCCTGTGCCCCCTGTCATCCCTGTTTCTGTGGCCCTGTTTCTGTGGCCCTGTTTCTGCAGACCTGTTTCTGCGGCCCTGTTTCTGCGGCCCTGTTTCTGCGGCCCTGTTTCTGCGGCCCTGTTTCTGCGGCCCTGTTTCTGCGGCCCTGTTTCTGCGGCCCTGTTTCTACGGCCCTGTTTCTGCGGCCCTGTTTCTGCGGCCCTGTTTCTGCGGCCCTGTTTCTGCGGGCCTGTTTCTACGGCCCTGTTTCTACGGCCCTGTTTCTGCGGCCCTGTTTCTGCGGCCCTGTTTCTGCGGCCCTGTTTCTGCGGCCCTGTTTCTGCGGCCCTGTTTCTGCGGCCCTGTTTCTGCGGCCCTGTTTCCGC
>NC_050604.1:27553670-27558670 GCF_013368585.1 Megalops cyprinoides
GTTTATTCGTTAACTTTCCCCTTTGGACCTTAAGAGATTCTGCACATTTTACCACTGGGTCAGAACGAGGCTGGGATTTCAGTGCAGCTGCATCAGTCTCAGATTTGCTCCTCTTGTCTGGCCTGGTGGGTAGCTTTCCCCTTTGGACCTTAAGAGATTCTGCACGTTTTACTGTTGGGTCAGAACCAGGCTGGGATTTCAGTGCAGCTGCATCAGTCTCAGATTTGCTCCTCTTGTCTGGCCTGGTGGGTAGCTTTCCCCTTTGGACCTTAAGAGATTCTGCACGTTTTACTGTTGGGTCAGAACCAGGCTGGGATTTGAGAGAAGTGCCATCAGTCTCAGAATTACCCCGCTTTTCCTGCTTGGTGAGTAACTTTCCCCTTTGGGTCTTTGGCGCCTCTGTATGCTTCAGAGTTAAGTCAGAGCCAGATGAGGGTTTAAGTGAAGCTGCATCGGTCTCAGACTTGCTCCTCTTCTCCTGTTTGGTGGACGCTCTACCCGTTTGGACCTTCAGAGATTCCACACGCCGCACTGAGTTATACCCAGGCTGGGATTTGACTGAAGCCTTTAAAGGTATTTCTGAGGTGCTCTGCATTTCCTCCACAGTCTTCTCCTGGGCAGTGACACGTGAGAGTGGTGACATCGCCTCGGGTTGGGACACCATTGGGGACACTGGTCCTGATGGGATTTCTGATTCTTGGTCACTGACAGCTGTGGTGGACTCCTGATCTCTCATAGCTACCGCAGATTCCCCATAACTAAGGGCTGTGGAGGAATCTCCATGATGAATTGCTGTGGTGGATTTCTGTTCAGTAACTGCTGCAGCTGATTCCTGCTCACTAACAGCTGGTGTGGATTCTCGATCACTAACAGCTAGTGTGAATTCTTGATCACTAACAGCTAGTGTGGACTGTTGATCCACAAAAGATGTGGTGGAGTCCTGATCGCTAACAGCTGCTAAGAGTTTCTGATCACTAAGGCCAGCGGCGGATTCCTTGGGAGGTGAGGGGAGCTCAGCAACAGACAGCTGATCCTCCGGAGAAGAGTCTGAGGACTCTGTGCACTGCTCAGGATAGATGGACCTGGTGACCATGGACAGCGCGGTCTGGATGGTGGTTAGGGCAGGTTCTGGAGAAGCTGCGTCTGCGTCTGTGGGGCTCCGGTCAGAGTCCTGCTGTAAGTCTGATGTTTTTGATTCCGCGGCTGCGCTCTCCAGCTGACCTGAGGGAGAGATGGTCAGCAGGGAGGATACACCAGTATCTCCCTCAGAGGCCTGGCACCCAGCCGAATCCTGCTCTGTGGGACATTTGCAAATCTGGAAAAAGGCAAAGCCTTGACCTTCATCCTCAAAGCTCCGCCTCGTCATGTCGATGGCTCCGCTCCGGGTCATCTCAAACAGCTTCCCCTCTTGGAACAGGAAGGGGTCCTGCTCCTCTGTGGCCTCCTCTGCGGGTGGACTGGCAGGACTGAGGCCCTGAGAGGGCCGATCTACTTCAAACACATCGGCACCCTCCTGCACACTGCCCCAGGGAACTGCACCTTGATCGGAATCCACAGGGATCATATTCAGTTGTGTTTTCGAATCAAACGCTTTTACATCTTTGTCACCTTGCCCTTCCATGCACATGTCTGGTCCCAGCTGTGTCTGTTCCAGACCAGTGAGTGATGGGCTCTGCTCTCTGTCTTTCTCTGATGGCTGACAATGCACAGCACCCTCGCCTGTGTCTTCATGTGGTGTTTTTAGCCACATCTCATCATGTTCTTCAGTTATTTTTGTGACTTTTGCAACTTCTGTCTCATTTTCTGAGAAACTCTTTCCTGGTGATGCAACCCCTACATGCAGATTCCCATCCTCCCCCACCTCAGAAATGGCAGCAGAGTCTGCGGCTTTGATATCTTTTCTACTCTCCCTTTTGCTCTTAGCATCCTGCTCCATTTCATCAAAGGTTTTAATTTTTGCAGCCATTTTAAACATTTCTTCCTCTGGTGTGAATTGCCTTTGAGTATCACTGTTTTCTACATCGTCTTCCTCCGTATCTTCGGGAATTATGGCTGGCCTCTCGGTCACAGGCAGAGCCTGCCGGTCTGGTGTTTTTGGGGTGACTTCATAACTCACCTCTTCAGAGCTTGGGGTGTCAGGTGAAAGGGGAGTCTTGCCGGAACTTTCCATCTGAGAGGTCTGTTCATAACTGTCCTCATCTGCAGCACTACTCTCCAAATCTCTAAGCAGCCGAGTGCTCACTGGGTCCAACAGGATATCTGCTTTGGTACCCTCTTGGTCCAGCAGGATATCTGCTTTGGTACCCTCTTGGTAAGGCAGGATATCTGCTTTGGTACCCTCTTGGTCCAGCAGGATATCTCTTTTAGCAGATGCTGACTCAGACACAAATGGACAGATTGGTTTTGCTCTCTGCTCATTGGGGCTGCTCTCTAATGAGTCATGGCACGGGGATTCTTTAGTTGGGCTCGGTTCGATGGAGTCTGGGGATCTGTGAGAGGAGTTACGGTCCTCCATAGTGGGACTGGCTTCCAGAGAGTCCCTCTGCCTGCCTGTCACAGGGTCTTCAGCTAAGGGGCTGTGGCCCTGTAGGTCCTGCTGCCCAAGAGGCAGATCTAACATGGTGTGACAGCACAAGGCTCCTTTTTCTGTTGCTACAGCAGCAGGTTCTTGTGCTGGAAGACGGTCATCCTGGGGGGTATCATTCAAAACGGTGTCCAATGTGACCTCTTTGGTTGGCTTGGGTGATGACTGAGGACTTTCCTTTCCAACGGTGAGGGGAGAACTTCCATCATCAGAGTCCGCTGGTGTCCCCTGGAGGGTGGAATACAGCTCAACACTCCTCTGAGGGCTTATTCTTGTCAACTGCTGGTCTCCTAAGGTGACCACCTGACTCTCCGCAGTGGCAAATTCTGTGGCAAAATTTCCATCTTTGGAGGCCCGCTCCTTTGGTGTCAAGTCTTCACCTTTCTGCTCAGAAAGTTCCTCACGTTTCTCACCAGTGGCTGCCTTTTCCAGCCCAGTCTGAAGAGAGGGCTGTTCAGTCTTCTCCACTGAAAAAGGCAGGCTCTCAGGGCTTGTTTGTGGAGTCTCTGCCAAGCCTTCATTCCGATAGCTGTCCTCTGAGCTCGTCTGAGGGGTGCCATGGCCAACACTGGCACAGTCTGCTGCACCTTCGTGCTTCAGGCTCTCAGTGCTGTCATCGAGAGAGCTGTTCCGAACCTCAGTCTCAACTCCCTCCTCCTCAGCTGAGGCAGAGGGGAGGTCACGCCGCACAGCTAATCCTGCGGCAGGACCTGCTTTGGCACAGCTCTCAGCCTCCGAATGTGCTGTTCTTCTGAACAGCTGATACTCAACATTGTCCTCAAGTTCTGCTTTTAGGATGGCGCTGAAATCCTCCGAATGTCTGCGGTCAGGGCTGATCTGAGGTTCGTCTGACCATCCAGCACCCAGTGAGGCTTCCTCTTTTTCAGCACAGACAGTCTCTGTGTTTGGAATGGTTTCTTTTGCCTCAGTTGAGTGCTCTGTTTTCAGGGTGGCAGTGGTGCTTATGGCTTTGTGCTCAAACAGTCCAGACTTAAACTTTGAGGGGTCCTGTCCTGTCTGGAAGGCTCGCATTAACTCTCTCACAGACATCGTCTCCTCCAGCCTCTCGGTTTGAGATCTGGGAGATCTGGGAGATTTGGGATGCTGCTGCTGGGTTTTTATTGTTGGTTCTGAAATGCGGATGGAGCTGCTGTCAGTGCTCACCTGGGAGGGCTTTGGCTTCCAGCCAATTTCCTCCTCCTCCACTTTCCTCTGAAGAGCTTTCACTTTATCCTTTATGGAGCCAATAGGGGTCTCGATCACCCCTGGAGAAGCCGGCAAGGTACTCTGAGCTACGGGGGAGCTCAGACTGATTTCCCCTTCCAGAGACTCCTCTGAGCTAAACCTGTGGAATTCAGGCTCCTCTACGCCTCTCCTCTCCTTCAGCTTCCTCCTGGCTGGCTTTTTGATTCCACCAGTAACATGTTTAGCATCTTCTCTTCCTCTGCTCACAACGATCTCCTCAAATCTCTCCTGGACAACATCTTCTGCAGGTGGGCCATGGGCCACCTCAGGTATTTTGGTGAGGTACTGCTGAAGGTCTCCGCTGAGGTATGTGACCATACCTGACATGTCCTTTGTGGTTTTGGGCCTGCAGGGTCCTCTTTCGATCCTGCGTTCCTGCAGCAGGGGCTCCTGCACCTCGCACGGTGCTGTGTTTTTGGCCTCTCTGATTTCAGTGTCACTCAACAGAACCCACTCCTCCTCCTCCTCTCCCTCCACGGCCCGGCTCGCTGTAGCCTCATCTGTGTACGATCCACCTCTCAGAATTTCACCAACTTTCTCCAGATCCTCTTTGACTTTTTCCATGATCTCCAGAGGCTCTCCCGGCTCGTCCTCCGCTGCCGCCTCCAGGATGGGGCAGGACGTCCCCGCAGGCTCTGTGGTCAGGATGGCTGTCATTTTGATCAGGTCCTGTTTCATCTCTGACACCTCAGAGAGGAGGTCCGGGCTCGCCAGGACAGGCGGCTCATGAATCAAATGCGTTTTCAGGGCTGATGTGTCTGTCGATTCAGTCTCCTCATCATCTTCCGTTTGAACACAAGCGTTCAAAAAAGGATAAATCAAGATGACAATGGGAAAAAACAGATTGGGAAAATGTGATCAGGACAAGAACAGTACAATCTGGGCTTCAAAGAGAGCAGAAGAGTGAGGATAAAGAGCAGGCATGGCGTGTGGATACAGAGGTCTTTGGGATGGTGCAAAAGCAAAGCCAACAGAACAGTGAACATGGAAAGGGCAGGAAATAACTTGCTCTGATTTCTGACACTCACATGTACAGCACATACAAAACAAGAAAGGACAAGAAAAGACCAAAATGAACACAGAGCCATAAGGTGACACATATAAAGACAAGGAATCTCAAGATTGTAAAATAAATCCTGTCTGCTGAAGGAAAAAATGATAAGCTTCAATT
>NC_050604.1:27563670-27568670 GCF_013368585.1 Megalops cyprinoides
CCGCCCTCCGGCCCAATCAGGCTGCTGTCCTGCTTGATCCGTGACACCACCGCAAAGTATTGTGGGAAATCTCGAGTGACGATGCGGCAGATGCGCTTCCTCTCCAGCTCCTCCGCAGTGTCCAGCTCTGCAGCAGGTAATGCAACAGAGTGTAACAGCAGGTACTGCAACAGTGTAAGGTAAGAGTATGTGATGTTACCGGGGGCGGGGCGGGATGAGGGCGGGGCAGGGCGGGGCGGTCTGACCTTCGTCCATGCCGTTGAGGATCTGGTTGAGGTCCTCCTGGGTGTGCTCACAGTGATGCTCCTTCCAGCTCTCCCCCGTCTCACTGCGCAGCACCACCAGCTCCCGCTCCGCCCCCCGCAGAGCCGCGAAGTGCGGGATCTCCACCACCACGGGCCTGCGGGGGCGACACACTGTCAGCGACACGCCCCCACCCGCGAGCCCCACCAACCCACAAGCCCCGCCCCCATCCGCGAGCCCCACCCGCAAGCCCCGCCCCCATCCGCGAGCCCCACCCCCACCCGCGAGCCCCGCCCCCATCCGCGAGCCATACCCACCCACAAACCCCGCCCCCATCCGCGAGCCCCACCCCCACCCGCAAGCCCCGCCCCCACCCGGGGAAACAGCCGCACTGCGCAGAGCAGCAGCTGGGCATCATGGGACTGTCAGGCTAAAGTAAACACATCCACCAACACAATGAAGCCGAGCGATGGGGGGGCACAAAGACAGGAGTGTGGCGGGAATGCGGGGGGCAGGAGCGCTGCCCTGGGTCTCTCTCCTACCCCAGGAATCGGGTCCCTGGAGGTCCTAGCTGCAGGATACGGCTGACCAAACTCTCACCCTCATTTAGAGGGGGAGGGGCCGCCGGCAGGTGCAGCTTCCTGCAGCAATCCATCGCAGCGAAGGGGGAAAAACAGCGCAAATCAGACACATTCCCACCCACAGAAACCCTGTCCGCCTGTTTAAAGCTATTAACCACAGCTACGTCTGCATTAACACAGCTACGCTGCAGCCACAACACATTCCAAATGCACTACTTTCCCTCTCCATTTACCAGCTGAAATCTACTGTTTAAAAAATTGAAACGTATCCAAGATTCAGGATTCAAGTCCCATCCTTTTCAAAGTGTGATGCAAACTCATACAGAATTCACCAGGAACTGACCCGCTTCCCCAAAGGAGCAACACTATAATCAGGGTTATATTCCCGCACACCAGCCAGAAATCTCACTCAAAAACGCTAGTTAAAAATGTGATTATACAAATATGCACAAGACTAATATTATAATAATATTATAATAATATATTATACTAAAATAATATCATATTGTATGGATAAATATTTGTATATTCCAATAAACATATGCAAATAAAGTAGAGTGTACAGACACACTGTCCACACTCAAAGGATAAAATTAATCCTCAACTCCCTCTTACAGACGCTAAGAAAAGAAAGACAACACACTAAAACCTTATTTTAGTCCACTGCGTCGTAAACCAGCTCCTGCTACCCACTACGCACTCTGTCCTCTCCTCCTCCTGCTACACCCCCTCTCCTCCTCCTGCTACACTCTCTCCTCCTCCTGCTACACACCCTCTCCTCCTGCTACACTCTCTCCTCCTCCTGCTACACACCCTCTCCTCCTGCTACACTCTCTCCTCCTCCTGCTACACACCCTCTCCTCCTGCTACTCTCTCCTCCTCCTGCTACACACCCTCTCCTCCTGCTACACTCTCTCCTCCTTCTGCTACACACCCTCTCCTCCTGCTACACTCTCTCCTCCTCCTGCTACACACCCTCTCCTCCTGCTACGCACCCTCTCCTCCTCCTGCTACACACTCTGTCTCCGTTATAAAGCAGAGTCAGTGCGTTATTCTCCCTTACCCCAGGAACTGTGCTCCGGCGGGCCCCAGCTCGGCCAGGCGGCTGGCCAGGCCGTCCCCGTCCACCAGGGGAGGCATGCAGGCCACGCGGTGCCGCTTCACCAGCCGGCAGGTCACGCGCGTGGGGGCGGAGCACTTGCGCGGCGGGACGATGATGCGCAGCCCGTTGTGCCGACACCCCCGCATGGCTCCGCCCCTGGCGTCCACCATGAAGCTGACGAGGAAGCTGGGGGGACAGACAGAGCTTTCGGTTGCAGAGCGGGAGACCCTGTAGAAACACACTGGCACCTCTGAACACACCCCGCTCTCACCTGGCAGGCAATCACAGCGTCCGCAGGAATGATGCTTCAGAGACGGAATGAAGTTTTGCTCACAATAAGAGCAAACACTCCCAACACGCTCCCAACATGCTCCCAACACACTTCCAACACACTTTCAACATGCTCCCAACACACTTCCAACACGCTCCCAACACGCTCCCAACACACTCCCAACACGCTCCCAACACGCTCCCAACACGCTCCCAACACGCTCCCAATTCACAGTATAACACACTCCAAGCACACAGAGTAACACGCTCTGAACACACTTCCAACACACACTCAACACACTCCCGACACACAGCAGAACATGTCTACTATCTGTGCATGACTCTGAGGTTGTAGAGGTTCAGCTGTATGTGACTCTGAGGCAGATATCACTCCAGATATGCCTGAGGCACAGAGAGGAAGAGGAGGGAGCAGAGAGGAAGAGGAGGGAGCAGAGAGGAAGAGGAGGGTGCAGAGAGGAAGAGGAGGGTGCAGAGAGGAAGAGGAGGGAGCAGAGAGGAAGAGGAGGGAGCAGAGAGGAAGAGGAGGGAGCAGAGAGGAAGAGGAGGGAGCAGAGAGGAAGAGGAGGGAACAGAGAGGAAGAGGAGGGTGCAGAGAGGAAGAGGAGGGAGCAGAGAGGAAGAGGAGGGAGCAGAGAGGAAGAGGAGGGAGCAGAGAGGAAGAGGAGGGAGCAGAGAGGAAGAGGAGGAGAACATCACCTGCTGTTGTCCTGATCAAGGCAGGGAGAGGAGCGTCTGGAGAAAAGAGAGAAGCAAGAGAATTACTGTGTCAGGAGAGAGTGAGAGACCAATCACAGAAAAATCAGGAGAAAGGGAGACCAATCACAGACTCAGGAGTTGGAGCCCTTCAGAGGTAGGTGAGAGGGAGAGGAGAGGATGCGAAAGAGAAGAGGAGGATGAACAGCAGGCCATTGAA
The DNA here is from genome assembly GCF_013368585.1 of Megalops cyprinoides. Lineage (NCBI taxonomy): Eukaryota > Metazoa > Chordata > Actinopteri > Elopiformes > Megalopidae > Megalops > Megalops cyprinoides. The sequence continues at coordinate 27,566,801 of NC_050604.1, forward strand.
GGAGGGACTTTAAATATCATCTTTGTGGTGTGTACTGAGAGCACTGTGTCTGCATTGTGTAGTGGTGAGTGTGTGGGTGTGTGTGTGCATGTGTGTGGATGCTTACCCAGAGTGCATTGCGCTGGAGGACAGGGCTATGTTGTCCAGGTTCTCCGTGCCCCAGCTCAGACGGTATGAGTCCTTCTCCACAGAGAGTGTCACCATCTGCAGGCCACCAATCACAGGCTCGTTACCATAGTTACTACATCATCAAAAACAGAAGGGACTGGCAGACAGGTAAACTCACCTGCTGGCTGCTGACCATGTCCTCGATTAGCACCCCGTCCCTCTGGGGGTACCCGCTGTGCCTCGGCGTGGGGTGGGACCTGTCCGAACTGAAGGACCGCAGGCTGGTGGAGGTGGAGGGGCGTTGCCAAGGAAATGAGGAGCCAGGTGGGATGGGGGCCGTGATGTGGGCAGGACAGAAACAGCGGGAAACAGCGTTAGCATGTAACATACAAGATGCGCTGCAGCTGATGCCATTATCAGGCAGGTGAGCCTCAGTGCTGTGATTATCGGGCAGGTCAGCCTCAGTGCTGTGATTATCGGGCAGGTGAGCCTCAGTGCTGTGATTATCGGGCAGGTCAGCCTCAGTGCTGTGATTATCGGGCAGGTGAGCCTCAGTGCTGTGATTATCGGGCAGGTGATCCTCAGTGCTGTGATTATCAGGCAGGTCAGCCTCAGTGACTTTTCTGAACGTAGCGTCTTTACAATGTGCTCAGAGTTTTCACAAAGAGAAGGAACTGTAATAGTGCATGTGTGTAATGGTGCATGTGAATCTTAAACACTGACAGTAAAACACTATCCTTCCCCAAGCACAGCTCTGACTCCACACTGAGCACAGCTACAGACAGTGTGGCACACACACCAATCAGGTTGGGTTCTGTAACGGTGTCATGTCATCATGTTTTCAGCACAAACCTGTAGTTATTTCAGACTTATTTATAGACTTATTTCTGCTGAAGATATAGGGGCTATTTATCATAAACTTTCAAAAGGGAAGGCAAAGTTGGAATGACAGTAAGATTTTATGAATACTTACTCACCACAGGCAGTGGATGGCATGTTTGTGGCATGTTGAAAGGTATAACACACGCACACACACACACACACACACACACACAATGCAGCAGTGATTCTCAGAGCAAGGATGATACACAGGTAACAGGTAAGAGTTTGGTGTAAGAATAAAAGGGCTGAATACAGACTCTGTGCTGCTCCATGCAGACCTCATTTCTGCCTGGGAGGCTCTGTACTAGTTTTCTTTGGGTTTTAAAGCTAAATTCAATTCCATAACTCACAAGTCTGAATAATGAATGTATTTTAGGTTTACTTTAATAATGAAAAAATGGGGTGCATTTTTAAAACGGTTTTCTAATATTTTGGACAGCAATATACCTAAAATTATCATGCTGTCCACAAACATGGACAAATGGCTAATCCCCAACAGCAGTATTTACACATGAGGTAGCAGGCTACAAGCCTGAGCTTGTGACTGTGTTTCCTGTCTCATACTGCAGCTAGCTACCTTACCAAAGCATTCCCACTAACACTAATATAACATTAGTCTTAAAATCTGTGGAAAGAAATGCCGAAGTTTTTAATCATTCAGATACAGTCATGATTGCCATATTTACTGCACACTCCAACAGACAAAACACACCATTTTAACATGCTATAACCTGGTGTCGATGGCCTGGTGGCTGCAGGTGTGTTATAAGGTAGCTTAGCTGTATGAATCTTATGGCTACAGCGCAATATCAGTGTGTGATCTGTATAACAGTGCATTAGTGCCATTTGTGCAGGACACGCTACGTACCTGTGCAGGTGA
>NC_050604.1:27583670-27586170 GCF_013368585.1 Megalops cyprinoides
CAATGTCACCTGTGTGTGTGTGTTTCTGGGTGTGCACATGGGCAATGTCACCTGTGTGTGTGTGTTTCTGGGTGTGCACATGGGCACTGTCACCTGTGTGTGTGTGTTTCTGGGTGTGCACATGGGCACTGTTACCTGTGTGTGTGTGTTTCTGGGTGTGCACATGCACACTGTCACCTGTGTGTGTGTGTTTCTGGGTGTGCACATGCGCACATCATACAGACACTATAAGCACAGACATGGTGTTTTTGGAATGCTTGATTCTGACAGGCTGGTTTTTGTAAAGAACTTTCTGTTTACTTACTTGTACCATTACAGTTTTGGCACTGAGGATCAGTATTGCCTGTGTTATAGTCTGACACTTAGTGCTGATGCAGTAACTGGTTTTGCAATCACTGAATATGCATTTGACTTCTGTAGTATCTGTGCTGGGTAAGTACAGTCAGCTTTGACACCTTCAGCAGCACACAGGAGGAGATTAATGTAATGAAAAAGTGTTGCACAGAAACACCCACAAACCCAGCAACCAGTGCTGAAACTGCACCATTTACTTCCGCATGTGCATATTTATGAACATGTAACATTCATATCACTGCTATTTCACAGTAAATTCAGATCTGCACCACTGATGTCTCAAGCTTCTCACTCTCGTGAAGCTCGGAGTTTCACAGGTTGTGAAGGTTTACGTGACACAGCAGCTTAAATGTCTGATGTTATAATGAGTCACAGACGCCATCAGAGCTTCTGAGTGCACGGAATAACAGCCATTCACATTCCACAGCTTAATACCGACATTCAGTCAGAAGCGCATCTCACAATCCAAAACAGCCATCAGCACAAAGGCGAAATTCTAAGCATCCAGTAAGTGTTATTTTAAGCAGCCATGCAGGTGAGCAGCAACAGACAGGAAAGTAATCAGGACATGAGATGCAAAGCCAGCGGGCAGAGCTGCGCAGAGGAAGGCCTGTCTGCAGACCTGCGCAGAGCTGCGCAGAGGAAGGCCTGTCTGCAGACCTGTGCGAATGCGCAGAGGAAGGCCTGTCTGCAGACCTGTGTGAATGCGCAGAGGAAGGCCTGTCTGCAGACCTGCGCAGACCTGTGTGAATGCGCAGAGGAAGGCCTGTCTGCAGACCTGTGTGAATGCGCAGAGGAAGGCCTGTCTGCAGACCTGCGCAGACCTGTGTGAATGCGCAGAGGAAGGCCTGTCTGCAGACCTGTGTGAATGTGCAGAGGAAGGCCTGTCTGCAGACCTGTGTGAATGTGCAGAGGAAGGCCTGTCTGCAGACCTGCGCAGAGCTGCGCAGAGGAAGGCCTGTCTGCAGACCTGCGCAGAGCTGCGCAGAGGAAGGCCTGTCTGCAGACCTGTGCGAATGCGCAGAGGAAGGCCTGTCTGCAGACCTGTGTGAATGCGCAGAGGAAGGCCTGTCTGCAGACCTGTGCGAATGCGCAGAGGAAGGCCTGTCTGCAGACCTGTGTGAATGCACAGAGGAAGGCCTGTCTGCAGACCTGTGTGAATGCGCAGAGGAAGGCCTGTCTGCAGACCTGCGCAGACCTGTGTGAATGCGCAGAGGAAGGCCTGTCTGCAGACCTGTGTGAATGCGCAGAGGAAGGCCTGTCTGCAGACCTGCGCAGACCTGTGTGAATGCGCAGAGGAAGGCCTGTCTGCAGACCTGTGTGAATGTGCAGAGGAAGGCCTGTCTGCAGACCTGTGTGAATGCGCAGAGGAAGGCCTGTCTGCAGACCTGCGCAGAGCTGCGCAGAGGAAGGCCTGTCTGCAGACCTGTGCGAATGCGCAGAGGAAGGCCTGTCTGCAGACCTGTGTGAATGCGCAGAGGAAGGCCTGTCTGCAGACCTGCGCAGACCTGTGTGAATGCGCAGAGGAAGGCCTGTCTGCAGACCTGTGTGAATGTGCAGAGGAAGGCCTGTCTGCAGACCTGCGCAGAGCTGCGCAGAGGAAGGCCTGTCTGCAGACCTGTGCGAATGCGCAGAGGAAGGCCTGTCTGCAGACCTGTGTGAATGCACAGAGGAAGACCTGTCTGCAGACCTGTGTGAATGTGCAGAGGAAGGCCTGTCTGCAGACCTGTGTGAATGCGCAGAGGAAGGCCTGTCTGCAGACCTGCGCAGACCTGTGTGAATGCGCAGAGGAAGGCCTGTCTGCAGACCTGCGCAGAGCTGCGCAGAGGAAGGCCTGTCTGCAGACCTGTGTGAATGTGCAGAGGAAGGCCTGTCTGCAGACCTGTGTGAATGTGCAGAGGAAGAAATGTCTGCAGACCTGCGCAGACCTGTGTGAATGTGCAGAGGAAGGCCTGTCTGCAGACCTGTGTGAATGTGCAGAGGAAGGCCTGTCTGCAGACCTGCGCAGAGCTGCGCAGAGGAAGGCCTGTCTGCAGACCTGTGTGAATGTGCAGAGGAAGGCCTGTCTGCAGACCTGTGTGAATGCGCAGAGGAAGAACTGTCTGCAGACCTGCGCAGACCTGTGTGAATGCGCAGAGGAAGGCCT
>NC_050604.1:27591170-27626170 GCF_013368585.1 Megalops cyprinoides
TCTCACCTGAGACTCTCTCACCTGAGACTCTCACCTGAGACTCTCTCACCTGAGACTCTCTCACCTGAGACTCTCTCACCTGAGACTCTCACCTGAGACTCTCACCTGAGACTCTCTCACCTGAGACTCTCACCAGAGAATCTCTCACCTGAGACTCTCTCACCTGAGACTCTCACCTGAGACTCTCTCACCTGAGACTCTCTCACCTGAGACTGTGCGTTGACATCGGCTCCGCGCTTCACCAGCAATTTGGCCACCTCCTGCTGCCCTGCCAGGGAGGCAATATGCAGCGCTGTGTTTCCCTTCTGCAACAGCAGAAACAGGCGATTACTACAGAGCGCACTGACTCCAGGTCAGCTGCAACACACCAGGAACAGGCGATTACTACAGAGCGCACTGACTCCAGGTCAGCCGCAACACAGCACCCTGATCCCCACAGCCCCACCCACAGCCCCACCCGGCTCCCTACAGCCCCAACGACAGCCCCGCCCAGCTCCCCACAGCCCCGCCCTGCCCCGGTGTCCCAGCACCTTGGTGGCTGAGTCCACGGCCGCGCCCCTCTCCAGCAGTTCCTCGACCAGCTCCGCGTGGCCCTCCTTAGCGGCCAGGTGCAGCGCATTCAGCCCGTTCTGCAGAGAGAGGGAGAGAGACCGGCGTCACATGACAGGGTCGTCAGAGCTACGCCCACAAACACAACAGCATCAGAACCACGCCCACGAGCACAACAGCATCAGAGCCACGCCCACAGCGCAGGACAGAGAACTCTGTGCTTAGAGGCTGTCTAACCACACTCAACTCCTGCTGTCAGTGCAAAAATATAATTAGCAAAAGACAGGAAATAAAGCCATTATGTTGAGGCCACACAGATAAAGCGAGAGATTTGTTTCCTTTCATTCCTCGGATCTGTGGCCATGGCGTGAGCTGTGTGTGAGAATGAGACCCTGCTTTAGGCCCGGGCCCCGGCTCATGCATGGTGTGGAGGCCAGAACAAATACAGATTAAACTTCAATATCCATCTAAAAGGATTACAGGGGAGATTTAGAATGCAAATTTTTCCTGATTAATTCTGAAGTTCCACACAGTCAGCAGGGCCTCTTCCCACGGCCCTGACAGTCAGACAGCACTCTATGTGCACACTATGTGCATGTCTCACAGCAGCAGCTCCTGTGAACAACACCTTCACTGTACATATACAGTTTAAGCTTTATTCAGGGCTTAAATGAGCCTGAGGCCGGCTGGGAGCCTCCAAGTGGCCAGAGCACAGTTTGAACTCTGTAAGCTGATTGGACTGCTGCTGCTAATTACAGCGGCCAAACTGACTGAAGCTGAAGCTGAAGCTGAAGCTGAAGCTGATGTGGTCTTTCTCTCTGTGCATCTAAATTTGGCCTCCAGAGTTTCCCAGAGCATGCTGGGAATGCTGGAATGTGAGAGCACCGCTGTGGCACTCAGTACACACCCCGGCTCTGGCATGACTGTCCCTTCACTGAACGACACCTGTCCTTGTTCCAGAACAGAGGCACCCCCAAACCCTGGAAACACCCCGGCACAGTAAGCTCAGAGAAAACAGCACACTGCCCATATCCTGAGTGTAAAATCTGAGTAAAGGCAGTGAGTCTGTACTCCAGATGCAGCCAGTGAAATCTCTGCTCAGAGGACACAGCTGGCCCTGCACCCAAAAGCGCACCCCATCCCACTGCTCAACCCGGCCCCCCGCACTGACACTCATTACTGTAATGCATAAGATTAAGGGATTATGCTAGCATGAGGGAAAGGAAGTGACAGCAAGCACACACACGTGTGTGTGTGTGTGTGTGTGTGTGTGTGTGTGTGTGTGTGGATGAGGGAGACATTTAATGATCATCTTTACATGTGCGTGAGAGCTACACTGTATAGATAGGTAGATAGATAGATGTTAAAGAATATAATGAATTCTAAAGTGATCAGCTTGCAGTAAAGTGAATAACTATGAAAGCAAACCCATTACTGTTTCTGACAGGTAATGTTAATATTGCCATATTTCACATGGAAACTGCATAGCTCCTTTCTGATACACAATGATCAGAGCAGTGATCAGAGCAGAGCAGTGATCAGAGCCACGATCAGAGCCACGATCAGAGCCACGATCAGAGCCGTGATCAGAGCCGTGATCAGAGCCGTGATCAGAGCAGTGATCAGAGCCATGATCAGAGCCGTGATCAGAGCAGTGATCAGAGAAGTGATCAGAGCCGTGATCAGAGCAGTGATCAGAGCCATGATCAGAGCCGTGATCAGAGCAGTGATCAGAGCAGCTCGGTTGCTGATCGGTCTCCCGTGCAGAGCTCTTACCTGGTTGCAGGTGCTGATGTCCACACCTCCCTTCAGGTACTCCAGCACCTTCTCCAGGTTCCCTGCCCGTGCAGCCCGCAGGAAGCTGGTGTTGCTGTCGGACTGGGAGAGACAGAGACATGAGCGTCCTGAAGCTGCCAGCGTTAGGAGAAGGTTAGCAGAGCGTTACTCTACTGCGGTGAGCTTCCCTCCTCACTGATGAATGAAAAACAGAACCCCATCCTGTCCGGGACTTTCCCAATATTCTGACAGCCTGTTGAAGAAGCCAACCATACAGAGCCCAATCACACAGCACACAGACCCCAGCATACAGAACCCAATCACACAGCACACAGACCCCCAGCATACAGAACCCCAGCATACAGCACACAGACCCCCAGCATACAGAACCCCAGCACACAGCACACAGACCCCCAGCATACAGAACCCAATCACACAGCACACAGACCCCCAGCATACAGAACCCAATCACACAGCACACAGACCCCCAGCATACAGAGCCCAATCACACAGCACACAGACCCCCAGCATACAGAACCCAATCACACAGCACACAGACCCCCAGCATACAGAACCCAATCACACAGCACACAGACCCCCAGCATACAGAGCCCAATCACACAGCACACAGACCCCCAGCATACAGAGCCCAATCACACAGCACACAGACCCCCAGCATACAGAACCCAATCACACAGCACACAGACCCCCAGCATACAGAGCCCAATCACACAGCACACAGCACACAGACCCCCAGCATACAGAACCCAATCACACAGCACACAGACCCCCAGCATACAGAGCCCAATCACACAGCACACAGCACACAGACCCCCAGCATACAGAACCCCAGCATACAGCACACAGACCCCCAGCATACAGAGCCCAATCACACAGCACACAGACCCCCAGCATACAGAGCCCAATCACACAGCACACAGACCCCCAGCATACAGAACCCAATCACACAGCACACAGACCCCCAGCATACAGAACCCCAGCACACAGCACACAGACCCCCAGCATACAGAACCCAATCACACAGCACACAGCACACAGACCCCCAGCATACAGAGCCCAATCACACAGCACACAGCACACAGACCCTCAGCATACAGAGCCCAATCACACAGCACACAGACCCCCAGCATACAGAGCCCAATCACACAGCACACAGACCCCCAGCATACAGAACCCCAGCATACAGCACACAGACCCCCAGCATACAGCACACAGACCCCCAGCATACAGAGCCCAATCACACAGCACACAGACCCCCAGCATACAGAACCCAATCACACAGCACACAGCACACAGACCCCCAGCACACAGCACACAGATCCCCAGCATACAGAACCCAATCACACAGCACACAGCACACAGACCCCCAGCATACAGAGCCCAATCACACAGCACACAGCACACAGACCCTCAGCATACAGAACCCAATCACACAGCACACAGCACACAGACCCCCAGCATACAGAACCCAATCACACAGCACACAGACCCCCAGCATACTGAGCCCAATCACACAGCACACAGCACACAGACCCCCAGCATACAGAACCCAATCACACAGCACACAGACCCCCAGCATACAGCACACAGACCCCCAGCATACAGAACCCAATCATACAGCACACAGGCCCCCAGCACACAGCACACAGAATCCCAGCAAGGCTGGCTGACACAACAACAGAACCAGAACCACAGAAAAAACCCCTTCAGACTCAGTCTCACATTAGACCGTTATGTCGGTGTAACTATGCAGTGCATTGTGGGACCACAGTGTTTTACAGTGCAGGTTTATGTGTTGCATACAGCAGCGGATCCCTCCTGCCTTGCTGGAAATTCTGGGAATCTGTGGGTCTGTGCTGTGTTCAGTCAGGGCAGGACTCTCTCCCTGGCACAGAGTCTCTCCGAGCCTGTTCACATTGTGCTGCCTGGCTCATTATAACACCATGCACGGCTTTTAGCTGACATGGCAAACAGAGAGCTGCCCTCAAGCCTGCAGCAGTCCTGAGAGGCTGAGAGATCTGGGAGGCCAGGAGGAGGATACAAACATGCCACCCACTCCATTCCCCGCAACACCATCACCATTCTCCTCATCCTCATTCCCTTCAACACCTTCGTCATCTTTACCATCATCATCATCATCATCATCATTACAACAGAGTGTGTTTGCAAGCAGGACAGGGCCAGTCTACCGCTGTTAGTAAAATTGAGGGAAAAGTTTGCTGCAGTTATGAAAGCAACTGAAGTTATTAAATAAGGACATGTACACTAACAGTGTTCCGTGGGGCAGTAAAGCACAGTAAACACGTGAAACTGCTCTCTCAGGATCTACAAGCCATGAGCAACCATCACGACTGCGTTCTGACCAGCATCTGACACAGCAAACACAGCGAGCGCAACCATCACGACCGCGTTCTGACCAGCATCTGACACAGCAAACACAGCGAGCGCAACCATCACGACTGCGTTCTGACCAGCATCTGACACAGCAAACACAGCGAGCGCAACCATCACGACCGCGTTCTGACCAGCATCTGACACAGCAAACACAGCGAGCGCAACCATCACGACCGCGTTCTGACCAGCATCTGACACAGCAAACACAGCGAGCGCAACCATCACGACCGCGTTCTGACCAGCATCTGACACAGTGGACACGGCATCGGCTCCACATTCATGGCTTACCAGCACTGCCAGCTCCCGCCCTGCATAAGAAAGGATGGACTCCAGGTAACGCCCCTGTACTGCGTTACACATGCTGGACTCCAGGTAATGCTCCTGTACTGCGTTACACATGCTGGACTCCAGGTAACGCTCCTGTCCCGGGTACGAAACACTGTGATCCAGGTATCCATCCAGGCTAGGGTCACTCCCCACAGTTCTGACCCCCTTATCGGAGCCACATGACTCACACACTGCCACGTTACCCATGGCAACAGCTAGCGGTCACACCAGCGGCTCCGCTGCTACAGAAAGATCCACCACGTTCTGAGGCAAAGCGAGACTGACCCCAGACCTGCTGTCCCTGCTGAAGCTGCTGTCCCTGCCGAAGCTGCTGCCCTGCCGAAGCTGCTGCCCTGCCGAAGCTGCTGCCCTGCCGAAGCTGCTGTCCCTGCTGAAGCTCCTCTCCTCGGATCCGTCAGAGACTGACCCCAGACCTGCTGCCCTGCTGAAGCTGCTGCCCTGCCGAAGCCTGCTCTCTGAGCGCCAGTCTGTTCCTCTCTGCAGCTGAGGAGCTCAGGCAGCTGCCCCCATGGCCACCCCCAGCCCTGCTATTTTTACACCCCACAGCCAGCGAAGCGCGGGAATCACGGTCCCCCCAGCTGCTCGGGGACGCCGCCTCACAAGACGAAGGCCAGGGCTGCCAACAGCGACTCACACGCAGGGGAGGCCACGCCCTGACTCTATGGCCGCGTTCTCAGCCTCCTATAAACAGAGCTGTCAGTCAAGCTGTGGCACGGCCAGATCAATGCCACCCCCCCCCCTTAGGGTCAGTGTGGTGCCACGCCCCCTCTTAGGGTCAGTGTGGTGCCACGTCCCCCCCCCCCCCCCCTCTTAGGGTCAGTGTGGTGCCCACAGCCCCCTCTCTCCTCGCTGGGTCAATGTGGTGCCACGCCCCCCCTCCTCCTCACTGGGTCAATGTGGTGCCCACAGCCCCCTCTCTCCTCGCTGGGTCAATGTGGTGCCACGCCCCCCCTCCTCCTCACTGGGTCAGTGTGGTGCCCACAGCCCTACACATTGATCCAGCTGGAATTCAACCCTCTTTTTAGCAACAGTATATTGATCTTCAGTCTGTCTGTCTGTCTGTCTGTCTGTCTGGCTGCTGAAGGCACTGAGAAGCAGTTTGTTCCTCATATTTGATCACCACTGACTGCTGTGTGTTTGGGTTATACTCTTGTTTGGACTGACTGCTGTGTGTTTGGGTTATACTCTTGTTTGGACTGACTGCTGTGTGTTTGGGTTATACTCTTGTTTGGACTGACTGCTGTGTGTTTGGGTTATACTCTTGTTTGGACTGACTGCTGTGTGTTTGGGTTATACTCTTGTTTGGACTGACTGCTGTGTGTTTGGGTTATACTCTTGTTTGGACTGACTGCTGTGTGTTTGGGTTATACTCTTGTTTGGACTGACTGCTGTGTGTTTGGGTTAGAATCTCATTGTTGTATAGTAAGTAAGTGCTATCATCTTACCACAATTCAGTCATTCAGTTGTGTCAGAGAAAGAGCGTGGTTGTGTGTGTGTGTGTGTGTGCGTGTGTGTGTGTGTGTATGTGTGAGTGTGTGTGTGTGTGTGTGTGTGTGTGTGTGTGTGTGTGTGTGAGTGAGTGTGTGTGTGTGTGTGTGTGAGTGAGTGTGTGTGTGTGTGTGTGTGTGTGTGTGTGTGTGTGTGTGTGTGTGCGTGTGTGTGTGTGTGTATGTGTATTTGTGTGTGGTTGTGTGTGTGTGTGTGTGTGTGTGTGTGTGTGTGGTTGTGTGTGTGTGTGTGTGTGTGTGTGTGTATGTGTGTGTGTGTGTGTGTGTGTGTGTGTGTGTGTGTGTGAGTGAACAGGCAGGAACAGCTGTTTCTACATACATCACCAGTGTCACAGAACAAAGACCCCCCCCACACCACCCCCCCTTCCTCACCCACTGCAGTGAATGTGCCGCTGCCCCAGCCCCCTGCTGTGTGCTGAGAGCTCCCCTCTGAGGGAGATTTGTCTGACTGCGCCCCCCCCAGGCAGCTTAGAGTGTCAGGCAAACACTGTTACCCCCAAACCCTCTCCCCCTCACCGCGGGAATGCCGAAGAGCCTCTATTCTGCACATGATGGTAATCCTTAATGGATCAGATTAGTCTTTACTGTGCTGGAGTGGAGATTCTTTCCACATCTCACACAGAGATGAGGCTGGTAATAAAAGGTAGAGTGGCACAGTACAGCTCTCTACAGCAGGGATCCATTTTCTTTAGATAATTACATTACGTTCTATTCATTTAGCACACGCTCTTATCCAGAGCCACTTCCAGCCCAAAGGAACAGAGCTGCATCCATCCAAGTTAAACGAGTAACAGTGTCAGACCAGAGTAACAGAGTCAGACCAGAGTAACAGTGTCAGACCAGAGTAACAGAGTCAGACCAGAGTAACAGTGTCAGACCAGAGTAACAGAGTCAGACCAGAGTAACAGTGTCAGACCAGAGTAACAGTGTCAGACCAGAGTAACAGAGTCAGACCAGAGTAACAGTGTCAGACCAGAGTAACAGAGTCAGACCAGAGTAACAGTGTCAGACCAGAGTAACAGAGTCAGACCAGAGTAACACTGCCAGACCAGAGTAACAGAGTCAGACCAGAGTAACAGAGTCAGACCAGAGTAACAGTGTCAGACCAGAGTAACACTGCCAGACCAGAGTAACAGAGTCAGACCAGAGTAATAGTGTCAGACCAGAGTAACAGTGCCAGACCAGAGTAACAGTGTCAGACCAGGCTAACATTCCCAGACCGGTGAGTGTGAGCACAACACCATTCAAGTCCTACCACAAACTTGTGCTGAAGTTGACAGCCTAGAATACTAAGGGAAGTTATTAACTGCATACACTACCATGCATCTCAATGTCTCTAGATCACAATGTCCATGACAGATAGCAACATAGCTATAGTACAGTACAGATCCGTACAGCAGGAGGTGCATGCTGCTTCAGATAGCGCAGCGGTTTTCTCCCTCCACCTCGTATGGCAGGTGCCGGGTGATTTCTCTCCGCTTTGCCTGTGAGTGAACAGTCTGTTATGCAACAGGACCCTGAGCGCAGCAGCAACTCCGCAAACACACCAGCTGCATTAGCTGTGATGTAATGAGGGGAGCTTAGGCAGAGGTGCCCCCGGCATGTGGGCGCACCAGCCTCATGTATCTGACACTGGGCCTGGAAGCCCAGTTCAGGGGTACCTCCTGGCAGGGTCACTTGTCTTCTCTTGCCGTGCAGCCTCACATAGTGCCTAAAGTCTCCCAAACGCCTTCCATCAATCTGACTGAGTGAGTAAAGGAGAAAGCATCATGTCACCTTCAAAAAGGTCTGCCCCCCCCCCAATCCCCCCAAATCCCAACATAAGCCAGCTCTGCCTTGCACTGTAAATACGCATTAGCACAACACACTACACACGGTTATTAGCATCAAACGTGATTTATAATCTCTTCATCTGCACACATGTGGCTGTGTCTTTCACAGCGTTGGACACACGGTTTTCCCACGGGTCCCTCTCTCCTTCGCAGCAGCAGCCTGGGAGAAATAGCCGATGCACCCCCAACAGCTGCACTCTGACACCCTGTGGCACTCTGTGACACCCTGTGACACCCTGTGACACCCTGTGGCACCCTGTGGCACCCTGTGGCACCCTGTGACACCCTGTGACACCCTGACACACCCTGTGGCACCCTGTGGCACCCTGTGACACCCTGTGACACCCTGTGGGGACAGGAGGTGCAGGGTGCTGGGAGGCTGCAGGGGTACAGTGTGCGGGCCCACGAGGTGTGGGGTTCTGGTGGGGACACGGGTGTGGGGGGTGGGGGGTGTGTGTGGGGTTCCGGTGGGGACATTGTGTGGGTGGAGGGGTGGGTGGGGGGTTCCGGTGGGGACACGGGCGTGGGGGGTGGGTGTGTGGGTGGAGGGGTGGGTGGGGGGTTCCGGTGGGGACACGGGCGTGGGGGGTGGGTGTGTGGGTGGAGGGGTGGGTGGGGGGTTCCGGTGGGGACACGTGGGGGGGTGGGTGTGTGGGTGGGGGGGGGGGTTTCTTGTACCTTGCGCCTGCGTTCTCGCTCCCGGGAGCGTCTCCTCCTCTCGCGAGCTTTCAGCAGCGCCTTCAGCTCCGGCGGCTGCTCCAGCTCCCTCGCCTTCTTCAGGTGCGCGGCCGCGTGCGCCATGTCTCCAATGCACCGAGCACCAACGCACCGTGCCAACACACTGACTCACTCACACACCGAGTACCAACACACTGACTCACTCACACACCAAGTACCAACGCACTGACTCACTCACACACAGAGTACCAACACACTGACTCACTCACGCACCGAGCGCCAACACACTGACTCACTCACACACCAAGTACCAACGCACTGACTCACTCACACACAGAGCGCCAACACACTGACTCACTCACACACCAAGTACCAACACACTGACTCACTCACACTGAGTACCAACGCACTGACTCACTCACGCACCGAGCGCCAACGCACTGACTCACTCACACACCAAGTACCAACACACTGACTCACTCACGCACCGAGTGCCAACGCACTGACTCACTCACACACCGAGTGCCAACACACTGACTCACTGACCCTGACAGAACTGTGACTGGCGAAATGCTGAATTACAGGCGGACAGCAGCTTCCACCGCCGGGGGAGAGAGGAGGTTCCGTGTGGCCGAGCGAAAGAGACAGATCAGCTCTGCTCCTCTGAACGAGCTGCAGATCATCTGGTCCCCGTGTGTGTGTGTGTGTGTGTGTGTGTGTGTGTGTGTGCGATTGAGAGAGAGAGAGAGAGAGAGGTGGGATGGGGAGGGGCTTGATCGGATACTCACAGACAGAGGTAAGCTAACAGTGAGAGAAACAGGGTGTGTGTGTGTGACAGTAAGCTAACAGTGAGATAAACAGTGTGTGTGTGACAGTAAGCTAACAGTGAGAGAAACGGTGTGTGTGTGTCTGACAGTAAGCTAACAGTGAGAGAAATGGTGTGTGTGTGTGTGTGACAGTAAGCTAACAGTGAGAGAAACAGGGTGTGTGTGTGTTTGACAGTAAGCTAACAGTGAGAGAAACAGTGTGTGTGTGACAGTAAGCTAACAGTGAGAGAAACAGGGTGTGTGTGTGTGACAGTAAGCTAACAGTGAGATAAACCAGAGAGAACCAGCCTATAAGATCTCCACTGCAAACACATACATCTAGCACTGTTTAACAGAAGTATGAGCGAATTAATAAATTGCGTACATTGAAACAACATGAGTAAAAATAGAAAGCCCATTTATATCAGGTCTGGCATGGCCCTGAATGCCAGCACTCTCGCAGCTGGCCAGTAGGTGTCACTGAAGAGACATCTGGGGGCTCCAGCGGTGATACAGCATGTTGCACTGCCTTCAGTGTGGACTTCCTTTCCTGGCCAGTTTACACACAAGCGCATCTTTTTTGGGCCCTCCCTGAATAATCTGTTGGGTATTTCTGCTATGTCACTGCAATTTGAGATCTGCCATTAGGATTAAGGGCTCCCACATCATACAGTCTACGGTCTGGCCGACTTTGGGGAGTCTGGGTGTGACATTAACCAGCCTCACCTGTTTAAGTGAGCAACCACTAATACCCTGCCACCCCTGTTCTTGCTGACGTGCTTCTGTGTGTAGTGTATGTGTAGAGCGCTGAGTGTGGCGTGCTGTGTATGGTGCGCTGTGTGTAGTGTATGTGTAGAGCGCTGAGTGTGGCGTGCTGTGTATGGTGCTCTGTGTGTAGTGTATGTGTAGAGCGCTGAGTGTGGCGTGCTGTGTATGGTGCGCTGTGTGTAGTGTATGTGTAGAGCGCTGAGTGTGGCGTGCTGTGTATGGTGCTCTGTGTGTAGTGTATGTGTAGAGCGCTGAGTGTGGCGTGCTGTGTATGGTGCACTGTGTGTAGTGTATGTGTAGAGCGCTGAGTGTGGCGTGCTGTGTATGGTGCTCTGTGTGTAGTGTATGTGTAGAGCGCTGAGTGTGGCGTGCTGTGTATGGTGCTCTGTGTGTAGTGTATGTGTAGAGCGCTGAGCGTGGCGTGCTGTGTATGGTGCACTGTGTGTAGTGTATGTGTAGAGCGCTGAGCGTGGCGTGCTGTGTATGGTGCACTGTGTGTAGTGTATGTGTAGAGCGCTGAGTGTGGCGTGCTGTGTATGGTGCTCTGTGTGTAGTGTATGTGTAGAGCGCTGAGCGTGGCGTGCTGTGTATGGTGCACTGTGTGTAGTGTATGTGTAGAGCGCTGAGTGTGGCGTGCTGTGTATGGTGCTCTGTGTGTAGTGTATGTGTAGAGTGCTGTGTATGGTGCACTGTGTGTAGTGTATGTGTAGAGCGCTGAGTGTGGCGTGCTGTGTATGGTGCTCTGTGTGTAGTGTATGTGTAGAGCGCTGAGTGTGGCGTGCTGTGT
Organism: Megalops cyprinoides; assembly: GCF_013368585.1. Classification (NCBI taxonomy): domain Eukaryota; kingdom Metazoa; phylum Chordata; class Actinopteri; order Elopiformes; family Megalopidae; genus Megalops; species Megalops cyprinoides. Next base: position 27,602,638 of record NC_050604.1, read on the forward strand.
ATGGTGCTCTGTGTGTAGTGTATGTGTAGAGCGCTGAGTGTGGCGTGCTGTGTATGGTGCTCTGTTTCTGTGATGTTTCTGTGTAGAGCGCTGAGTGTGGCGTGCTGTGTATGGTGCACTGTGTGTAGTGTATGTGTAGAGTGCTGTGTATGGTGCACTGTGTGTAGTGTATGTGTAGAGTGCTGTGTATGGTGCTCTGTGTGTAGTGTATGTGTAGAGTGCTGTGTGTGGTGCTCTGTGTGTAGTGTATGTGTAGAGCGCTGAGCGTGGCGTGCTGTGTATGGTGCACTGTGTGTAGTGTATGTGTAGAGCGCTGAGTGTGGCGTGCTGTGTATGGTGCACTGTGTGTAGTGTATGTGTAGAGTGCTGTGTATGGTGCACTGTGTGTAGTGTATGTGTAGAGTGCTGTGTATGGTGCACTGTGTGTAGTGTATGTGTAGAGTGCTGTGTATGGTGCTCTGTGTGTAGTGTATGTGTAGAGTGCTGTGTGTGGTGCTCTGTGTGTAGTGTATGTGTAGAGCGCTGTGTATGGTGCTCTGTGTGTAGTGTATGTGTAGAGCGCTGAGCGTGGCGTGCTGTGTGTGGTGCTCTGTGTGTAGTGTATGTGTAGAGCGCTGAGCGTGGCGTGCTGTGTATGGTGCACTGTGTGTAGTGTATGTGTAGAGTGCTGTGTATGGTGCACTGTGTGTAGTGTATGTGTAGAGTGCTGTGTATGGTGCTCTGTGTGTAGTGTATGTGTAGAGTGCTGTGTGTGGTGCTCTGTGTGTAGTGTATGTGTAGAGCGCTGAGTATGGTGCTCTGTGTGTAGTGTATGTGTAGAGCGCTGAGTGTGGCGTGCTGTGTATGGTGCACTGTGTGTAGTGTATGTGTAGAGCGCTGAGTGTGGCGTGCTGTGTATGGTGCTCTGTGTGTAGTGTATGTGTAGAGTGCTGTGTATGGTGCGCTGTGTGTAGTGTATGTGTAGAGCGCTGAGTGTGGCGTGCTGTGTATGGTGCTCTGTGTGTAGTGTATGTGTAGAGCGCTGAGTGTGGCGTGCTGTGTATGGTGCACTGTGTGTAGTGTATGTGTAGAGTGCTGTGTATGGTGCACTGTGTGTAGTGTATGTGTAGAGTGCTGTGTATGGTGCTCTGTGTGTAGTGTATGTGTAGAGTGCTGTGTATGGTGCACTGTGTGTAGTGTATGTGTAGAGTGCTGTGTATGGTGCTCTGTGTGTAGTGTATGTGTAGAGTGCTGTGTATGGTGCTCTGTGTGTAGTGTATGTGTAGAGTGCTGTGTATGGTGCACTGTGTGTAGTGTATGTGTAGAGCGCTGAGCGTGGCGTTTCTGTGATGTTTCTGTGTGTAGTGTATGTGTAGAGCGCTGAGTGTGGCGTGCTGTGTATGGTGCTCTGTGTGTAGTGTATGTGTAGAGCGCTGAGTGTGGCGTGCTGTGTATGGTGCACTGTGTGTAGTGTATGTGTAGAGCGCTGAGTGTGGCGTGCTGTGTATGGTGCACTGTGTGTAGTGTATGTGTAGAGTGCTGTGTATGGTGCACTGTGTGTAGTGTATGTGTAGAGTGCTGTGTATGGTGCACTGTGTGTAGTGTATGTGTAGAGTGCTGTGTATGGTGCACTGTGTGTAGTGTATGTGTAGAGCGCTGAGTGTGGCGTGCTGTGTATGGTGCTCTGTGTGTAGTGTATGTGTAGAGCGCTGAGTGTGGCGTGCTGTGTATGGTGCTCTGTGTGTAGTGTATGTGTAGAGCGCTGAGTGTGGCGTGCTGTGTATGGTGCTCTGTGTGTAGTGTATGTGTAGAGCGCTGAGCGTGGCGTGCTGTGTATGGTGCTCTGTGTGTAGTGTATGTGTAGAGCGCTGAGCGTGGCGTGCTGTGTATGGTGCTCTGTGTGTAGTGTATGTGTAGAGCGCTGAGTGTGGCGTGCTGTGTATGGTGCTCTGTGTGTAGTGTATGTGTAGAGCGCTGAGTGTGGCGTGCTGTGTATGGTGCTCTGTTTCTGTGATGTTTCTGTGTAGAGCGCTGAGCGTGGTGTGCTGTGTATGGTGCTCTGTGTGTAGTGTATGTGTAGAGCGCTGAGTGTGGCGTGCTGTGTATGGTGCACTGTGTGTAGTGTATGTGTAGAGCGCTGTGTATGGTGCTCTGTTTCTGTGATGTTTCTGTGTAGAGCGCTGAGCGTGGTGTGCTGTGTATGGTGCTCTGTGTGTAGTGTATGTGTAGAGCGCTGAGTGTGGCGTGCTGTGTATGGTGCACTGTGTGTAGTGTATGTGTAGTATGTCTGTATTTCAGGCTGCTCTGTGTCTGTCCTTGCTGCATGGCTGTACTGCTGTGCTTTAACTGAAGGGTCTGACATTAACACCCGCAAGATGCCCAAATACACACCCCTTCAATCCGCTTTCCACTGCGTTTCCTTTTTTGGGTTTTCTCTTCAATGGCAGGAGCTCTCTGTCATTTTCCAGCTGTGAAATGGAAAACGTCTGTACGGTCTCAGGTTGTCGAATCTAAGATAGATATGACAGCGTGATGCAAATTCTGCTACTGCAGAAAGATTCCTTCTGATTCCAGAACCAACCCGCTGGTAATAGAAGCGCTCATTGTTTCATTACCTGGTCTGTGAATATGAATTCAAGATCAATTGAAATAAATAACAGTTGCAGTGATGCAAAACAGCTCTGGACAATTCTAGTATATTTTTCAAAAATGAAATCAGTGATTTTGGAAAATCCAGCTGGCTGATGGACCCTGCATGTGAGACCTGATTCTCAGTTGCCCTTCCTGGCTTCAATAAATACAAACACAGGATAAAGCTGCCCCTGCAGGCAGACAGGCAGCTGCGGCAGCTCAGTGGGTGGATCAGTGAGTGATCAGTGAGTGGGTCAGTGAGTAGGTCAGTGAGTGGGTCAGGGGGTGGGTCAGTGAGTGGGTCAGTGGATGGGTCAAGGAGTTGGCAGTGGGTGATCAGTGGGTGGGTCAGTGGGTGGGTCAGGGAGTTGGCAGTGGGTGATCAGTGGGTGGGTCAGTGGGTGATTCAGTGGTTGAGCCCCATTCTTCCATGGCTCTTGAGGGATGAAGCCTGATCCACCCATCGATACAGCGATACAGCTGGTGGACCGAAGCACAGGAAACACTGTGACTGTGGACACCTCTCCCTCACAGAGGGAACAGGTCACGTTCTCTGATCTGGTCTTCAAACGGAAGGACAGATGGTTCATTACCATCACACAGGGAGAGAGAGAGCAGGGGGACCACATGGCCCTCTGCAAATCTGTCAGGCCTACAAGTCAGACCTGAATGTCATAATAATTAAAAACTCTCCTTTATCACAAAGGCATGTGGATTAGTGGAGCAGAGGGATTCTGAGGAGGGCAGAGAAGACCATTCCAAGCCAGACAGATTCTCTATGTGACGCATTTTCACAAAATCTAAGGGCTGCATTCTCTAAAGAGACCAAGGCTGTCAGTCAGCTCAGAGCCAGCTGGGCTCATTACGAATACATGCTCTCCTGGTGACCTTTCACAACTCGAGAGGATGGCAGAAACACAGGCACCACACCAACACACAGAGACACAGGCAGGACAGTAACACACAGAGACACAGGCATCACACCAACACACAGAGACACAGGCAGGAGGCAGACACACAATGGTATCCCCACAATACAAGCTGCGTCAGAGTCAGCATTCAGCAGGGCCACACAGCCTAAATGAAAGATAATGTAAGTCATTTTCCTTTCATTGCATTCAGCGTGAGGCTGTGCCATTTCACATCTTCTTTCCCCTGTCATGGCAGCAAGGCGGGGAAGAGTACTCTGGATGAACAGAGCTCTTTTTCAGTGCGAGAGAGAGCACCCGGCAGTAGATTCCTCCGCTCTGAAGGGTGTGAAGCATCACGGCTGAATTCACCACAGCAACCATCATTCTCAGTGCTCGTTGAGTCAGACCGCGCTCACTGCTGCCCTGAACACCGTCAGCGTGGGTCTGAACCCTGCAGACCGCGCTCACTGCTGCCCTGAACACCGTCAGCATGGGTCTGAACACTGTCAGCGTGGGTCTGAACCCTGCAGACCGCGCTCACTGCTGCCCTGAACACCGTCAGCATGGGTCTGAACACTGTCAGCGTGGGTCTGAACCCTGCAGCAGTGCTCACTGCTGCCCTGAACACCGTCAGCGTGGGTCTGAACACTGTCAGCGTGGGTCTGAACCCTGCAGCAGTGGGTCTGAACACCGTCAGCGTGGGTCTGAACCCTGCAGCGTGGGTCTGAACCCTGCAGCAGTGGGTCTGAACCCTGCAGCAGCGCTCACTGCTGCCCTGAACACCGTCAGCGTGGGCTTGAACACCGTCAGCGTGGGTCTGAACCCTGCAGCAGTGGGTCTGAACACCGTCAGTGTGGGTCTGAACCCTGCAGCGTGGGTCTGAACCCTGCAGCGTGGGTCTGAACCCTGCAGCGTGGGTCTGAACCCTGCAGCAGTGGGTCTGAACCCTGCAGCAGTGGGTCTGAACACCGTCAGCGTGGGTCTGAACCCTGCAGCGTGGGTCTGAACCCTGCAGCGTGGGTCTGAACCCTGCAGTAGTGGGTCTGAACCCTGCAGCGTGGGTCTGAACCCTGCAGCGTGGGTCTGAACACCGTCAGCGTGGGTCTGAACCCTGCAGCAGTGCTCACTGCTGCCCTGAACACCGTCAGCGTGGGTCTGAACACCGTCAGCGTGGGTCTGAACACCGTCAGCGTGGGTCTGAACCCTGCAGCGTGGGTCTGAACCCTGCAGCGTGGGTCTGAACACCGTCAGCGTGGGTCTGAACCCTGCAGCAGTGCTAACACTATGGTCCAACAGCAAAGAGAACAGAGCAGCCCCCATACAGAGTCAGAAAGACAAAATCACCCCCCCATCGACAGCCCCCCCTGCAGGCAGCCCCTGTAAAAGCCGCTCTGTTCTGCCACATGCAAAGCTGCTGATGTACCAGTGCCCGCACATTGATCACATCTCTTCTGCGTCTGCAGGATCCTCTCAGCTCCTGCTCTTCAGTGTGCCTCCCTGATACCAGCTCATCTCCCCAAATGAAAAATCTATATGTGCTCTGTGGCTCCAGCCGGACAGCATGCAGACCCGCCAGGTCGAAAGAATCATTGATTAGATTAGTCTGTACAGTGATTTAAAGGAACTTTGCACTGAATTTTTAAAAATTAGATTACACCCTATGTAGTCTCTGGCTTCATGGTCATTATTTTTGCTTGAAATAAGACAGAGAAAGTATTTTCAATTCGATGAAATTATAAATTAGTAAAGCAAAGTATAAAAAGACCACAAAGACATGAAGCTAAGGGAGATGTTCCAGAGCATATCGGCTGCACAGAGAAACAGGAACCCTGAGAGGAGAGAGGACACAGGCAGGAGTACCAGAGAGACACAACATCACACTGAGTTACACAGACACAATGCACACTGGGTTACACAGACACAGTGCACACTGGGTTATACAGACACAATGCACACTGGGCTACACAGACACAATGCACACTGGGTTACACAGACACAATGCACCTCTTAGCATCTCCTGTGCACACACTGCACACACCTACTTCCTCATGAGACACACCAGCAGAAAGCTGGAGGCAGACCATCCATCACAGCTGTTAACAGAGTACTACATCTCCCATAATCCTGAACACACTCGTTAACAGTACTGCATCTCCCATAATCCTGCACACAGCCATTCTCTGAGACACGCAGGCTGCAGATTGTCAGCAGAAGCAGCAGAAATGGATCTTTTTGTTTCCTGTACCTCTCGCGGTCGTCTCCTCATCTGCAGCGGTGCGCCGGGCCTCTCTGGGCCAGCCTGGCCTGTGTCCCGAGCCGAATCCGCACTCATCCTCACCCTCTGCTCCCCGCAGATGGCCACGCCCACCGCACCCTCCTGCCCGCCACAGCCAGGGTGAGACAGCAGAGAGATGCATGGGGGGAAGGGGTTGCCATGGCAGCAGCGGCTACCAGTGTTCCTGTGAGAGTGTTACTAAATGTAGCTCCTCCCAGTCACCCGCAGGGCCTGCCTGCTAAACATGGAAACAGCAGCATCCACAGCTACTCCCTGTTTAAAGGAAGACTAACCCCCCCTTCACTCCCTGTTTAAAGGAAGACTAACCCCCCCTTCACTCCCTGTTTAAAGGAAGACTAACCCCCCCTTCACTCCCTGTTTAAAGGAGGACTAACCCCCCCTTCACTCCCTGTTTAAAGGAGGACTAACCCCCCTTCACTCCCTGTTTAAAGGAAGACTAACCCCCCCTTCACTCCCTGTTTAAAGGAGGACTAACCCCCCCTTCACTCCCTGTTTAAAGGAGGACTAACCCCCCCCTTCACTCTCTGTTTAAAGGAAGACTAACCCCCCCTCACTCCCTTTTTAAAGTAAGACTAACCCCCCTTCACTCTCTGTTTAAAGGAAGACTAACCCCCCCTTCACTCCCTGTTTAAAGGAGGACTAACCCCCCCATTCACTCTCTGTTTAAAGGAAGACTAACCCCCCCTTCACTCCCTGTTTAAAGGAGGACTAACCCCCCCTTCACTCCCTGTTTAAAGGAAGACTAACCCCCCCTTCACTCCCTGTTTAAAGGAGGACTAACCCCCCCTTCACTCTCTGTTTAAAGGAAGACTAACCCCCCCTTCACTCCCTGTTTAAGGAAAGGCTAACCCTCCCCTTCACTCTCTGTTTAAAGGAAGACTAACCCCCTTTTACTCTCTGTTTAGGGAAGATTAACCCCCCTTCACTCCCTGTTTAAGGGAAGACTAACCCCCCCTTTACTCTCTGTTTAAAGTAGACTAATCACTCCCCCTATACCTGCCTTCAGATTAAAACCATTTTATACATGGTCCTGGAACCTCAGAGTTATGAACACCTTGGTCAACCGAACAGGTGTGAAACCAGAATCACACAAAAATGCAGAAAATTGATATCTGAAGGTGACAAATAACAATGTCAGGGGAAATAAAAATTGAAATATTAAAACTAGAGAGAGTGACAGGACATAGCATCACAGAAGTAGTGTACAACACAGAGAAAAGTCACCAGTTCTGATGTCAAAAAAGACCAGGACAAAATCCAGTTCAAATCATTCATATCAAAAGGATGAGAACTCTGACAAAGCAATGTATTTGTGGTTCTCCCAGGTAAGAACCAAAGGTAACTACACTTAACAGTGGCCCAGTTGCCATGGAGAACGTAAAGCTTTTTTTGACACCCCTTCCACTAGCATCAGGTAACTGTAAAGTTTTGAAGCCCATCACCATTGAGGAGAAATTTAGCCCAAAGTAAGTGGGTGCACTGATGCTGCTTACACTGCACTGTGGATGGAGTTACGGGGAGTGATGGCCGCTGGGTTGGGGATGGAGGTACAGGGAGAGATGGCCGCTGGGTTGGGGATGGAGGTACGGGGAGAGATGGCTGCTGGGTTGGGGATGGAGGTGCGGGGAGAGGTGGCTGCTGGGTTGGGGATGGAGGTACAGGGAGAGATGGCCGCTGGGTTGGGGATGGAGGTAAGGGGAGAGATGGCTGCTGGGTTGGGGATGGAGGTACAGGGAGAGATGGCCGCTGGGTTGGGGATGGAGGTACAGGGAGAGATGGCCGCTGGGTTGGGGATGGAGGTACGGGGAGAGATGGCTGCTGGGTTGGGGATGGAGGTGCGGGGAGAGGTGGCTGCTGGGTTGGGGATGGAGGTATGGGGAGAGATGGCCGCTGGGTTGAGGATGGAGGTACGGGGAGAGATGGCCGCTGGGTTGTGCAGTAAACTGTGCAGTAAGTTTTGCATTTCAAACATTCAAATGTTTCACAGTTTAATGCTACTGGAATTTTTCTTTTTAAGCAGGCTACTCTGCAATATGACTGCTGCACATGTATGACATTATAAACAGTAAATCTTTGTTATTCATGGGAATTGAATGCATTTTGGTGTCAGTCAGAGTTATAAATGTTTCAGAGATACGAACAACCCTGAGTCCCACTGTGTTCGGAAGCTTCTGATCTATCTTCTGTGGTAGGGTAGCAACCTTTGAAAGTCTCTTTTGAAGCCACTGCTGAGTTGAGCACAGTCTCCTCAATCCCCTTATTGATTGCGGATGCTACACTGTAAAGGTGCAGGCAAACAGCACTCCCAATGCACAGCAGACAGAGCCTGCAGTCAGTGCACTGTGTAAATGAGAGTGGGGGGGTGTGCTTCCTTCCCCCAGCTCCAGGAGGCCCAAGAGATGCCGAAAGAACACCACCACCACAGCTAGCCCAAACCCAACCCCCCCCCCCGGTTGCGACACCTCCGTCAGCCAGCCCAAGCCTGAACACCCCCCCCTCGGCTCCAGGAGCCAAAGGCCCAGCGGCTGCTACTTTGTCCTGTTATAGCGGTTCTTACTGGTACTCACTTTCTAGCTAATTGTTAATTGTGACTGCGCTCTGCAGACCGTGACTGCACTCCTGCAGACCCGTGACTGCGCTCTTCAAACCGTGACTGCACTCCTGCAGACCCGTGACTGCACTCAGTAAAGCAATTCTGACACACAGCACAGTCCAGAAACTCACTGCCTGACACACACAGCACAGTCCTGCTGCTGTTACTGCTGCTGCTGTTACTGCTGTTACTGCTGCTGCTGCTGCTGCTGCTGCTGTTACTGCTGCTGTTACTGCTGCTGTTACTGCTGTTACTGCTGCTGCTGCTGCTGCTGCTGCTGTTACTGCTGTTACTGCTGCTGCTGCTGCTGCTGCTGTTACTGCTGCTGCTGCTGCTGCTGTTACTGCTGCTGCTGTTACTGCTGTTACTGCTGCTGTTACTGCTGCTGCTGCTGCTGCTGCTGCTGTTGCTGCTGCTGTTACTGCTGCTGCTGTTACTGCTGCTGCTGCTGTTACTGCTGCTGCTGCTGCTGTTACTGCTGCTGCTGCTGCTGCTGCTGTTACTGCTGCTGCTGCTGCTGCTGTTACTGCTGCTGTTACTGCTGCTGTTACTGCTGCTGCTGCTGTTACTGTTACTGCTGCTGCTGTTACTGCTGCTGCTGCTGTTACTGCTGCTGCTGCTGCTGCTGTTACTGCTGTTACTGCTGTTGTTAGTGTTGTTTGCTGTTGTTGTTGTTGCTGTTGATGTTGCCGTGTCAGCGTCTTCCCGGAATCAGCAGTGCGGATGTGGGTGTTTTAAGGGAGGGGCACTAATGCTCCCTCCTCCCGGCCGCTAATGGGCCGCTGATGCTCTGCATGCATCATTAATGACAGCAGCTTTATGTGCTTATGATGGTGCTGATCAGCTTTGTAAAGGGATACGTTACTGCTACACTCTTTAGGGGAGACACTGCTTTAAGAATGCATGAAGGCATTTTTATTTCCCATACAACTCATAAAGCATTGGATGCCATCGTTCTTTTTAAGAGGATTCCATGACAAATCAAATTGCCTGTGCCCAGATTCAGTTCCAAAAACAGCCAGTAGAGGGCAATGATGTGTCCAAATGATCCAGGTAAGGCCCACTGGCACAGAGAAACACACATTCTTCACAAAGGCACTGATTCTGACACATAGAAATGCAAAGTAACACACACTCATGCTGAAACACACATATACACACAGTAACACACACTCATGCTGAAACACACATATACACACAGTAACACACACTCATGCTGAAACACACATATACACTCAGTAACATACACGCTAAAACACACAGAAACATACACTCAAATGCTGACACACACACTCATGCCGAGACACACACAGAAACAGACACCACCTAGCTAAAAACATTCTGTCCCTGTTTTCCCCGACTCCCCCTCCCTGGCTCCTGTAGGAGGTGACCGCAGTGTCGGTGTTCCCGCTCATATACTCAGCCACAGTTTAACAGGACGGTCCTGCGGTAGTGCTGACGTCCTGCAGTTCACACCCGGCCTGCAGGGGAGCAGTGGAGCAGGGCAGGTTTGCCTGTGTATCCACATGTGTGTATTGATTGTAAACTCAGGATGGACTTTCACTGTCTGATGGGAGCAGGAGCAGATTATCATCAGCCTGAGTTATCGACCCCCCCCCACACATTAGCGCTAATGCAGGGGGGTCCAGTCAGAGGCCTGTCCATCACTGAGCGGAAGAGGGCAGCGCAAAAAAAGCTAATGGAGGAAAAGCACTTCAGCGTTATGGCAGTCCTGTGCTACACGCTCTACCCAACGAAAACCCACACACTCCAGACAGAGAGACCACACCCCACCCCACACACAGCGAGAGAGACCACACCCTTCAGCACACAGTGAGAGAGACCACACCCTTCAGCACAGAAAGAGAGAGAGAGACCACACCCTTCAGCACAGAAAGAAAGAGAGAGAGAGACCACACCCTACAGTGCAGTCCACACACAGCGACTTTTTCCAGCCAAGAAGAGAAGCGAAATAATACAGGCAAAAAGGACATTTAATAATGTAATACTAAGATTACCCTGACTCTGTTCAAACGTAGCAATCCTGTTGTCTGTCTTTCTGCAGTGCTGTGATTGGATTATAAATTACTCCTATTCTGAGGACAACGCCGAAGACTGAAGGTGCCCCTTCAGTTCAGAAGGGAGAAAGACGCTCTGCCACCAAATACAGGCTGCACTCATTAAATTTAAATAATATGATTTTATGCATTAAAATCATATTAACCGTCTCAGGTGCGAGTGCTCTGAACATGCCGACCTGTGGCAGGTTTCCTGTGAGACTGCCAGGGCCTCAGTTTTACCTGTAGCACCTCATCAAACTGAACATCAAAATACAATCTGCCTCCTCATGCAAAAAGGAACATAGCCATCATTCATATCCAAAATTTCCTTGGACTGAAACAAAAACTCTCAGGTATTGATTTCACAATGCAATTATTTTCTGCTCAGTGGAATCTGCCACTGTGAAAATAGCCCACAAACCTGGCCTTTCCTCAGCGTGAGCCACAAACCCGGCCTTTCCTCAGCGTGAGCCACAAACCCGGCCTTTCCTCAGTGCGAGACACAAACCCGGCCTTTCCTCAGTGCGAGACACAAACCCGGCCTTTCCTCAGCGTGAGCCACAAACCCGGCCTTTCCTCAGTGCGAGACACAAACCCGGCCTTTCCTCAGCGCGAGCCACAAACCCGGCCTTTCCTCAGCGCGAGACACAAACCCGGCCTTTCCTCAGCGCGAGCCACAAACCCGGCCTTTCCTCAGCGCGAGCCACAAACCCGGCCTTTCCTCAGCGTGAGCCACAAACCCGGCCTTTCCTCAGCGCGAGATAGCAGGAAGCAGCCTCACTGAGAGAAGCATGAAAGCTTCCACATCCAGTCACCAAGTCACACTTTTTAAAATTTTTTGATCACAGGTGCATGAGCATAGTGTCTTTTTCAGCTACATGTCACTGCGTGCCACCAGACTCATACACTGTCAATATCTGTGTGTATTATATTCAACACTTTATTCCCATGGCAACACATTGCATTTTGTTGTGACTTCACAATGTGAGAATGGCATGATGGGAACACGGGTGCTTCAGCACTCAGGGGAAAAGGGGACAAAGGCTAACAAAGGGTTAAGTATGGAGCATTTCTGAAAATCTACACAGTACTGAGACACACTGAAACGCACCGAAATAGCAGTGTCCTCCTCACCAGCCATACAATTCACACCCAACCAACAGTATCTATTCTAACACAATGCCAGGCCAGTCCCAGGCATCTTAATGCAAACAGAGAGGTGATTACTCAAAGTACCTTACGCAACATGGTGGTCACTTGATCCGCTCTGTCCTCCTGGTCTGAACTTACCTGTGAAAAGAGAGAGAGAGAGAAAGAGAACGAGAGGAAGATCAATACTATAGATTGAAAAAGCTGAACACGATGACATCAGAGGAAGATGTAAAAACACATCCCTTAGTAAACCCTGAGCTGCATTAGCTGCCCGGATACGGGAGAGACAGGTCTGGGTTTGTCATTCAGAACTGGGAAGATCTGAAAGCTTTTCTGCGTCATGTTGACACACACAATCTGTGAGAGAACAGGGAATGAAGCTTCACTCCAACTGAGACTCAGGCAAACACAAGCCACACTATGGCCATGTTTCTGTGTGGACATAATGCGTAACAGTCACCCCTAAAATATGGACACACTGTGTCACTATGACCCCTGAATTATGGACACAGTGTGTCACTATGACCCCTGAATTATGGACACAGTGTGTCACAATCACCCCTGAATTATGGACACAGTGTGTCACAATCACCCCTGAATTATGGACACAGTGTGTCACAATCACCCCTGAATTATGGACACAGTGTGTCACTATGACCCCTGAATTATGGACACAGTGTGTCACTATGACCCCTGAATTATGGACACAGTGTGTCACAATCACCCCTGAATTATGGACACAGTGTGTCACAATCACCCCTGAATTATGGACACAGTGTGTCACTATGACCCCTGAATTATGGACACACTGCATCACAATCACAGCCGCTGAGGTTTAAGATCGCAGAATGTGGGCTTGTGTCATATGGGCTTTACAGTGGAAAGAATGTAGCTTCTCAGTCTCTGTCATAGTGACAGAGCTGCAGAAGAGTCAGGTCTTTCCCTCAGAAACAGCCGGCTAGTCTGAGAGCAGCCCTCTGTACTACTGCCACACTGTTTCAGTGTTGTTGTGACACTGTGTTTGTGTGCATGCAGACGCAGCATCTGAGGGCAGCCTTCCAGCCAGCCACGCTGTCCTGTCTGCGTGTCTGCCCTGGCTGGCCCAGAGCATGATGGGTAGGGACATTGCCATGCAGACAGTTCTGTTCCAGAAGAGAACCTTCAGTCTTTTTTGCTTCTGAGAAGATCATTGATTTTTACCATTTCAGGCTTCACCATTTCCCCTCACTGTAAGCCCTAAGGAACAGGCTGCATGAATAATTAAAATCCCGAAATGCTACATCCCGTAAACATGGCCAAAGAGTCCCTCTAGTGGCCACAATATTCCTAACACAGTGGAGTGGTCAATCAGCTGATGATAAGCTGCCCATAAGCACACAGAGTCAAGGCCGTCATGACGGTAGGGTGGCGTAGTGGTAATAAGTAGCTTAGGTTTGACTCCCTGCTGGGGCACTGCTGTTGTACTCTTGGGCAGGGTACTTTACCCCAAATTGCCTCAGTAAATATCCAGCTGTATAAATGGATAACATGTAAAACTGCAACTCATGTAAGTTGCTCTGGATAAGAGCGTCTGGTAAATGCCAGTAATGTAATGTAATGTAATTATGTCACTGCCACACTTAACAACAGTAAATGCAAGCTTTCCAACGTCTGGGTCAATAATGTCTTAATAACCTGAGCTCACAAAGACACACATAACACCAAAAGCCAGAGCGTCATATGTTCAGTGCCTGGGTGGAGACAGTGCTGTTGCACTTAAGACAGTTTTTATTGCAGTTTGAGTCCCAGCCATGTCGTGGGTGGAGAGAGCACAGTTGTGGACATCTGAAAAATATTTAAATGCAGTAATGTAATATCCAAGAAATGCCCCCATCTGTGCTGTATAAGAAATGAAAATTAGAAAACAGTGTTTATGGCTTATTTCTCTCTTCCTTTATGCATATGATCACCCAGCTGTGTCAGAGTAACTCTGAGAAATGCTGCCAGGTCTCTGCTCAGGCAGCTCTCCCTAAACTCGGCCTAACATGGCAGCACAGAGCAGCGGTACAGCGCTCTCATCAGCTCTTTCAAGGCACTTTAGTTTAGACCTCCAATTCCTATTGAAACTATAGGAGTCACAGACACACAGGAGTCACAGCAGGAGTCACATATACACAGGAGTCACAGCTGGAGTCACAGACACAGGATCACAGCAGGAGTCACAGCAGGAGTCACAGACACACAGGAGTCACGGCAGGAGTCACAGACACAGGATCACAGCAGGAGTCACAGAAACACAGGAGTCACAGACACACAGGAGACACAGAAACACAGGAGTCACAGCAGGAGTCACAGACACACAGGATCACAGCCACACTCTGGAGTCACAGTCACACTGGGGCTTTAGTTTTGTGTCTGTAGTACTGCGTGTGCCTCCTGGCTGAAACCTCGCCAGTCTCTCTTATTCAGCGGAGATTACAGCAGAACCTGACTGCACCTGTGGGTCGGACAGCTGGACACAGCTCACCTGCACCTACTGCCTGTGCCTCACCTGTGCACACACCTCTGAGCGCACCTGCTCAAGGCCACACCCCACCTGCCAATCAGAAAACCACACCCCCTACAGTGCCCTGTGCCACCGGCAGGCCACGCCCACTACCTGTGCATGTCAAACACACCTCCGCCTGAAGCGCGTTACATCAGTCAGTGCAGTGCAGGGGGAGGGGCCGCATCAGCCGCTGTGATTAAGCAAAGTGCAGAGCAGGGCCCTGCATTATGGCCCACAATGCAACAGCACTGCTGCTGCTCAGACTAATGCGATCAGCCAGACTCACCATTAGCCATTACCTCCTGCAGGTCATGTGACTCACACAGGCTTCCAAAGAGGAAGAGACAGCAGCCTCATTCACTCACACACCCAAACCAGGAGAAGCAGGTCTGCACACAGATACACAGATACACAGATACACACACCCACACACACACACACACACACACGCACAGATACACAAATACACACACACACGCACACACAGACACATACACATGCACCAGTGGGTGCAGAGCACAGACCCGAGGACCAGTGCTGACCAGCCCCGATCAGAAATGATCATTTTACAGAAAGCGCAGCTCTCAGAGGCTCTCCTGGGCAACAGTGAAAGAGGAAAACACCCCCCGCCCCATAACCACTAGGGTGTGAGTGCACTCTGTGTCCCTGTTCTCTGAGCTCTGAGTTATCTCTCTCTCTCTGCTCTGAGTTATCTCTCTCTCTGCTCTCTCTGAGCTCTCTGCTATGAGTTCTCTCTCTCTCTGCTCTGAGTTCTCTGTCTCTGCTCTCTGCTCTGAGTTATCTCTCTCTCTGCTCTCTCCGAGCCCTCTGCTCTGAGCTCTCTCTCTCTCTGTGCTCTCTCTCTCTCTGCTCTCTCCGAGCTCTCTGCTCTCTCCGAGCTCTCTGCTCTGAGTTCTCTCTCTCTCTGTGCTCTCTCTCTCTCTCTGCTCTGAGTTCTCTCTCTCTCTGCTCTCTCCGAGCTCTCTGCTCTGAGTTCTCTCTCTCTCTGCTCTCTCCGAGCTCTCTGCTCTGAGTTCTCTCTCTCACTGTGCTCTCTCTCTCTCTCTGCTCTCTCTGAGCTCTCTGCTCTGAGTTATCTCTCTCTGCTCTCTCTGAGTTCTCTCTCTCTCTGCTCTCTCTGAGCTCTCTGCTCTGAGTTCTCTCTCTCACTGTGCTCTCTCCCTCTCACTGTGCTCTCTCTGAGCTCTCTGCTCTGAGTTCTCTCTCTCACTGTGCTCTCTCTCTCTCTCTGCTCTCTCTGAGCTCTCTGCTCTGAGTTATCTCTCTCTGCTCTCTCTGAGTTCTCTCTCTCTCTGCTCTCTCTGAGCTCTCTGCTCTGAGTTCTCTCTCTCACTGTGCTCTCTCCCTCTCACTGTGCTCTCTCTCTCTCTCTGTGCTCTCTCTCTCTCTGCTCTCTCTGAGTTATCTCTCTCAGTTCTCTGTTCTGAGTTCTCTCTCTCTCTGCTCTCTCTGAGTTCTCTACTCGAGATTCTCTCAGTCTTGCAGATCCAGCCCTTTCAGCTAAACCACTGAGGGGTGCGAACCAGGAAACAGCCCCCATGTACTGTAAGACCCCATCAGCCTCTAACCAGCGGCTCCAAACCAGCTCCAACCTGATCGGTGTTCTGCACCCGGCCACAGCGCCTTGCCATGCTGGTACTTACAGGCTGAGGATCCTGGAGAGAGTGAGCGAGAGTGAGGGAGAGAGAGTGAGGGAGAGGGAGAGAGAGGGAAGGAGGGAGACCATCAGGATGTACTTACTGCCTGACCTGAGTGAAGAGGCAGTGGCAAATACCGGCCCTTTCACTGCCATTCACACTCCCTCTCAACCAATCAGCACACACTCCCTCTCAACCAATCAGCACATGCTCCCTCTCCACCAATCACCACACACAGTCCTTTCACTCTCCCACACAAACACCACACATCCACACATACAATATATGGACAAAAGTATTCGGATGCCTGACCATTACATTGTAATGACATTGTATTCAAATACATATACTTTAATATGGAGTTGGTCCCCCTTTTGCAGCTATAACAGCTTCCACTCTTCTTGGAAGGCTTTCCACAAGATTTTGGAGTGTTTCTGTGGGAATTTGTGCCCATTCATTCTGTAGAGCATTTATGAGGTCAGGCACTGATGTTGGACGAGAAGGCCTGTCTTGCAATCTCCCTTCATGTTCATCCCAAAGGTGCTCGATGGGGTTGAGGTCAGGGCTCTGTGCGGGCCAGTCAAGTTCTTCCACATCGAACTCATCAAACCATGTCTTTATAGTCCTTGCTTTGTGCACTGGGGCACAGTGATGTTCTAATAGAAAAGGGCCTTCTCCAAACTGTTGCCACAAAGTTGTTAGCATAGCATTGTCCAAAATGTCTTGGTATGCTGAAGCATTAAGATTTCCCTTCACTGGAGATGTCCATATAGTGTATGTGCATAGATATTTATACACTGCTCTCCTCACCGTTTTCCCAACTGCATCACTCCTGCGATCTCATCCTCACACCGGCGGGTCTTATCCTCCTCACACGGGCTGCCCCTGCATTTCAGAGTCTCTCCTGCACTCTCATCCTCACACCGGCGGGTCTTATCCTCCTCACACGGGCTGCCCCTGCATTTCAGAGTCTCCTGCGGGGGTTTTACCCTTTTATCAGCCCCCTGTGCTCTCACATCTGTCCAGACGCTCCGGGAAGCAGCCCTCAGGCTTTCTGTCCTTCCTTCAGCCCTTAGACAAACACCACTTTTAGATTTTTAAATGTTGTTTAAATTCGTTGTTTAATATTGTTTTAAATTTATTTATTTAAAAGTTTGCATTCTGTATGTTAACATATCTTCCACTTTTACACCTTGCTTTACTTTTACTTTTTTATTTTATCTTCCTTTCCTTTCCTTTGTGATGCAAGATTTTATGTAAATAGATAGCTTTATTACACACCACACACACTCACACAAACATACAAATGCACATGCCCTCTCTCTCACACACCAAATGCACTCTCTCTTACACACATGCAAACACACACGCGCACACACACAACCTACACACACACAGTTTGTCATCGTTCCTGTTAATCTTTCCATCTTTCATAGGGGAAACAGTCGCAAATCAGCTGCCATGGGAACATACTGACACAAAGTACAATTACTGCGGAGCGTCACTCCTACAGCGCAGCTTCGGAAGCCCCACCCAGGGAATACATCGTTTCTACTGTCATTCCCACCCCCATACGCTGCCCGCTGTACCGGCCAGTGCGAAACACTGCCAGCCTTTAATATATGACCAAATAAAATGACTAATACGCTGAATGGGCAGGTGTTCTGCGCTGAGCCGAGTGAAGTCCAGGCCGGAGAACACCAGCTAGCCTGACAGCAAGCCAACAGAAGCAGGTGTGGCGCTGTCAAAATCGCGGGTGTTGATCTGATTTTTAACTGACGTACACAGATGCCACAGAGATATTCACCTGAAGCTGGGAAGAGACTTAACTTCTGCACCCGTGAAATAACAATAATCTGTTAAAACAGGACTAGAGGCGCTTTCATCCAAGTGAAAAAGTCCTCCAAGTTAATGATACTGTACGTGGGCATCGGTACATAGCGAGAGCAGTGCTGTCTAAAGCTCACACAAAGGTCGGGAAAGGAAATAAACAGCGCGGAAATACAGAAGGTCGTCAATGACACCACCCGCATTTCTGAAAGATGCGAGCCTTACATAACCACTACTTAAGTGTGTAAAACAGCACGAAGCGAGGAAGACGGAATTCGGAAACCCCTCTTCCCCCGCCCAGGCTCTCCCCAGCCCCTGACCCCCGTCAGCCCAGAAACCCGGGTTCGACAGCGAGGCGCAGACAGCCAGCGGGCACAGTCGGTCCGCAGCTGCTTGGCACGGTGCCCTGGCAGTCGGTCTAAGCTTATAGATCCAGCGCTACACCTGCTATGCGGATACTAGGTGTAAAGACCACAGACAACTGAGCAGTAATACCGTGGCCAGCGGCCACATAAGCGGCAGTTCGGCCCCGCGTCATCAAGCACACAAGACGGCTGAGGGCGCCTCCTCACACGGATAAACGGCAAACGTGTACTCTCGCCCCTCCTACGAAATGGTTGAAGACCGTAATCGTGAAAACGCACCAGCACTACATGAGAAATTCTCTACTGCGTCAGATCTAACCGTGACCCTGAGGTGACTTCAATCCGTCGTTTGTAAACCTGAAGCACACGGACGGTGGTTCCGTCTAATGCGCTTTTAAATGGCCAAATAATCTCTAGAACCCGCGATTCATTCCTGCACCAAAAATCAAACCAGCTTTAACAGATGGAAAACACAGGACAGCTGTTTCCGCGGAGCGCGCTCCCTCGCGCGGAGCACCTTGAAGATTCGGTAACCAGGGCAACGCCTTTACTCTCCTCCCTCCGCATGCGACACCGAGACGGAGCCGACGCAGATCCGAGCGGCCGCTGCTCCTCCGCCCGCCAAGCGCCCGCCAAGCGCCCGCAAAGAGCCCGCCAAGAGCCGCTGCCCTCCTTTCACGGGTGGAAACGATGAGACGTTACTGTAAATTGCGTTAGCTTGACCCACCTGGCGAATGCGGTGCTGGGGTGTTGGGGACGCTTCTTCCGGCGATGGGCGGGTTGGAGTAGCCATGTTCGAGTCTCTGTCAGTGTCGCCTTAGACGTGACTTTCTTCGTGCGACTTAAACGCTCCGTCTCCGTGCAGCGGCGATGGCGGTGCGAGAGAAGCTGCCAGGCCGATCAGGGGGATTCAGCCGGGCCCTCAGAACCCCTGCGCGGCGGCCCGGCGCATACTGCCCGCGGCCAGCAGAACGGCGGAGCGACCTCTAGCAGGAGTATGTGTGTGTGTGTGTGTGTGTGAGAGAGAGAGAGTGTGTGTGTGTGTGCGCTCGGGCTGCACACTGCGGTGCTGAATGCTGTAGCGCGAAGTGAAGGGCGATCCAGCACAGAGCCGCGCGGAGCTGCTCATGATGAGATCACAGAGCTGCACGCACTGGGCGGATAGTTCTGCTCCCCCCCCCCCCCCCCCCCTCACACACACACACACACACACACACACACACACAAACACACAAACACAAACACAAACACACACAAACACAAACACAAACACATACAAACACACACACACAAACACACAAACACACACACACACAAACACACACACACACACACACACACACACACACACACACACACACACACACACACACACAAACACAAACAAACACACACACACACTTTTGTGCGGGTTAACGAGCCCGTCCCGTGTATGACTGATAAACAAATGCCTTCACCTGAGCCGCGTGCACGATTAAACAATAACAATAACTAGATTCTCCATCACCCATCAAGGACAATCAAAATCCATCAATACACAGAAAAACCAACCCAGTAACAGGTAATACACACAGGTTTCAGAACACTGCTAACCATCAACAAATTTGAGTAACTTAAATCATAAAACAAATAAAAATATCATATCTTGAACATTGGGATAATGAAACCAATACAAATGAAACCAAAACAGAACTTAATTGCAGTCAGGATTAGTGACCGAGGTGTCAGGGATAGAGAGGAGTCTGTCAGGCCGGTCACTGCGCAGAGCTGCAGTCTGTCAGGCCGGTCACTGCGCAGAGCTGCAGTCTGTCAGGCCGGTCACTGCGCAGAGCTGCAGTCTGTCAGGCCGGTCACTGCGCAGAACTGCAGCAGGTTAGCAGGAGTGACATCACTTACACAGATCAGCACCATCTGAAGCCTGAAAAATTCACCTACACCAGCACCAACACACACACACACAAACACAGATACAGACATGTACCCACACACACACACACAGTTACAGACATATCCACTCTCTCTCTCTGACATGTAACCACTCACACACACACCCGTCGCAGACAGTGCTCTGATTTCAGGTTAGCTCAGAAACCCCCAGTCTCTCTCTCTCCAGCTACTCCAGGAAGCAGCAGCAGTGGTGATGGCGGGCTGGCTGAGCTGGCCTGTGAGAGCCAACAGACAACGCACTACACAGGTGCAAAGGATCATGGGATACCATGCACAGTAGCGCAGTGGTCATATATGAGAATTTACTTACAAACACTCCTGTATTGTACAGAGGACATTTCAGGTGAATGCTGATTTTTTGGAAGTAACATGCCATTTTTACAATTTGATTCAAAAATTTTGTATAACCATGAAAAAGTGCCCTACTTTACAACTTGTGCATAATATTCGTGTGTAAGACCACTGTCAATCCCTGCCTCTTCCCCACTTCGCTTTTATCTGCAAACATTACATTTTCATCAGATAATACAATCAATATCGTCCCAGGCTAGTCAGCAAACGTGAATATCACAGGTAGCACAAATTATGTGATGATAGCATCCTGGCTGAAAAAGGGCTGAGTTAATCAGCTTGTACTCCACCATCTTTGGAGAGGTAAGTACCTGAGAAATGATGTCATAATGAACCCACAGAGTCACACAGTGATGTCATGATTAACTCAGACACATTCAAACAGCATGGATTTCTCTTTCATTAATTTAGGATTTGAATCCAGGTTTAACCATAAGAATCCCTCTGTACTTACCCAGACCAAACAGCACACACGTTAAGGCTTATGCATCTAACATGATTTCTGCTCAGATTATTGCATGGTCACTTCACTGGGTTCAAGGTGGGACACCAGTCCAGTATCAATTCAATTTGCTAATGGATTCATTCTGCATTCTGCTTATAGCCAAATATGATTATAGTTATCTGAACAGAGAAAGGAGTGGTGTGTGTGTGCGCGTGAGTGTGTGTGTGTGTTTGCTGAGGGGGAGGATGTCTACAGGACGTGTTGCATTTTATCTTTACGCGTTTCTGATAATGTGCTGTGCTAATGCTTTGGCTTCAGAGAGACCACATTGTCTATCTGATTTGTCTTTCAGCTGGCAAAGAACTTACAGGAAGAAGCAGTTCAGCCTCACCATGGTGTCCCTGAAGCTGAAAAGGTAAAGTTGTCTCATTCTGCCTTAAACCACTCTGAGTTTGCTAGTTAAGTAGCTATTTCTGAGTGCCAACAGGAACATGTATATTTTACAATCGGGTTCCATGAACTAACGGACAGATCAGCGTATTCCATGTGTCAGACGGTGACCTGTGACCCTGTAGGCCACATAGACTCCACTCTGACCTCCCTTGGTTTTTATGAGAATTTCATCACTTCAGAGGCGCGTCCTCCTTTTCTCCTCGCACCTCTCCCCCGCTTCCTCAGCGAAAGGCATCGATGGGCAAGACGCGAGGAGGAAGAGGGAGGTGTGTAACGCAGTGAAGGAAACGGAAAGTCCTGGTTTATTTAAACATCGTCAGCGCTGTACAACCGTTAGCAGCAATCCCCAACCGTCTTCAGGAAAGACGTGTGTCTTTGCAGGCTCTAGTCAGAGAAAAATATCCATCAGATGTATGCAGCTGCTGTCCAGACATAATTCATTTGCATTGTCATTTCACTTCGGCTGCTTATGTTGTTTATGTTACACATTTGCATGCATTTCTGCAGACACTGCAGTTTCTGAGACGCCCGTTTGGCAGTTTATGCCACACATTTGCTGGAGGACACTGGAGGCCCCACCCCACCTCCTGCACCCACCCCACCTCCTGCACCCACCCCACCTCCTGCATACGCCTCCCACAGAAGCGGAGCTCCTTAAGGCGGTGAGCGGTTATCCTTTTCTCTAACAGAGGATGCAGGAATCAAGGAGAGGACGCACTTTAGCACTTTTGGAATCCAGCCAATGATCTGATTCGTAAAGCGGGGAAAATTGTGTGGGTGTGGTCTAAGCTGGAATGAGCCAATGAGATTTGAGTTTATCAACCTCAGGCTATGGGCGGGACACTGGAGGAACAGCACCCTCTCCCAGCTCAACGCTGCTACTGCACCTCACAGCAGCACAGAGCAGCTCACAGCAGCACAGAGCACCCACCTCACAGCAGCACAGAGCACCCACCTCACAGCAGCACAGAGCAGCTCACAGCAGCACAGAGCGGCTCACAGCAGCACAGAGCGGCTCACAGCAGCACAGAGCACCCACCTCACAGCAGCACAGAGCGGCTCACAGCAGCACAGAGCACCCACCTCACAGCAGCACAGAGCAGCTCACAGCAGCACAGAGTGGCTCCCTGTCCATACAGCTTGGTGAGGGACACGTTCTGTGAGATGCCCACGATAAACGTGTCCAATCAAAAGCCTGGCCCTACACACTGCGAAGGGAAACTCCAGCGTCAGGCTGCCATGTTTGCATGACCCATCTGTGTGGCTGAGCCTTCATTGGCTGGACAGTACTGAGGTGGAGCCCTCGCTGACCAATGGCTTCGCTTCACTTGCAGTTGCAGTTTTTATTGTTCTATTTATTATCATACGTCTGTTTATTGTCCTTATTAAGTTTTAGGTTTATGTTGTGTACCTCCATTCCCACCATGATCTATCCATCCATCTATCCATCTCATCTGTCCTTTGGTACAATCCTGTGGAAACACCTTCTCCCTGCATGCAGTCCACACCACTGTCAACATGAATAACTTCAGTACCTTTGAATTTGACCTCCATTTATACAAGAATTTTATATACATTTATATGTGGCAAAAGGAATAAAACTCAAATTGCTCATTCTGTGATGTATGGAATTTCTGAATATAAACACAAGTGGGTAAAATCACTTTTGAATAAACACTGCCCTCTAGTGTTAGCCTTACAATGACTTTTTACACCAATTTCTTTAAAGGACATTAAGCCAAAATCCTCAAGTGCACTTGATATAAAATAAATTAAAACAATTACATTCAATTTCCTATGGCCGGGCTTATATTTCCATATGACCAGAAATGTTTTCAACAATGAAATGGTGTGCAGTCTGCACATGCAGTTACACTTTCTGCACCCTACAGCGCATTAATAAAGTTTAATAAAGTTCAGACGTATGGGAGAATGAGTGGCAATATGGCTGATTTAAGAAATCTGAGCCTGGGTCCGGTATATAAAAAATGATTCACATGTATAATGCATGTTGCAGGAAAAGCAGGGAACAGATTCAGAGCTTTTCACTCTGACATGTGAAAGTACATGCAAGCATACAGGGATGAAGACAGGCTGAGCACATGCAAGCTCCGTTTTTAAATGGGGACAGTAACACAGGCAGCACACCCCCAAACCCACCCTGACACGCCCACACTGAGCCACGCCCACACAGATACGCCCACGCAGAGCCACACCCACACCCCCAAACCCACCCTGACACGCCCACACTGAGCCACGCCCACACAGATACGCCCACGCAGAGCCACACCCACACCCCCAAACCCACCCTGACACGCCCACACTGAGCCACGCC
>NC_050604.1:27631170-27641170 GCF_013368585.1 Megalops cyprinoides
ACATGACACTCAATGACACAGTAATTCAGTGACTGCGCAGGTGGGGTGTGTAATGGAGGAAGCCCGTCTGCACCCTGTCTGCCAGCGATCAGCACCCACCTACACTGGCTGCCTTAGCGCCCTGAGAAACATCAGCTCCACTCAGTCCTGCTCATTAACGCTTTCATACCTGTTTCACACAGTATTCCACCCATTCATACGGCCAATAGCCCGGGAAGCGAAGCCCAAAGCTCTGACACCCCGCCAGCCCTGCTCAGTAAGCGATCATCTGAAAGAGAGTAGCTTCAGACCGGCCAGAACACGCGTCCCCAAAGCTCTGACACCCCGCCAGCCCTGCTCAGTAAGCGATCATCTGAAAGAGAGTAGCTTCAGACCGGCCAGAACACGCGTCCCCAAAGCCATGAAACCCGCAGAACACACCGGCAACCCAACACACTCCCTGCAAAGCGACTCACACACACAACAGGCTTCCCACGCATGTATATAAAGCTAAAAATAACCAGAAAAGGGCTCTATAGCTGCATTCCAAACTGGGAAATACCTCTAGCTACCTTACCTAGCTAACCGAGTCAGAAGGCGGTTGTTCAGAATGACACTGTAATGACAGAGGGCTAACTACAAACCGACAGCTTCGCTGCCGAACGTGAGCCGAGCCGAGCCGAGCCGAGCCTGCGCTGGAAACGCGCTCCCAGGCGGCATCTGATCGCACACAGATGGCTTTAGAGACCGAAACCCCCTCTAACCGGCGACGGAGCTACACGCCGGCCTGACCGAACCGAGCCGCATTTTCAGCGATCATGCTGGTGCTGCGCAGCTAACGCAAGAGACGCGGGGAGTGTGCTTTCAGATCCCAGTTAGAAAGGCAGAGACGCGGAGAGTGTGCTTTCAGATCCCAGTTAGAAAGGCAGAGACGCGGGGAGTGTGCTTTCAGATCCCAGTTAGAAAGGCAGAGACGCGGGGAGTGTGCTTTCAGATCCCAGTTAGAAAGGCAGAGACGCGGGGAGTGTGCTTTCAGATCCCAGTTAGAAAGGCAGAGATGCGGGGAGTGTGCTTTCAGATCCCAGTTAGAAAGGCAGAGGTGCGGGGAGTGTGCTTTCAGATCCCAGTTAGAAAGGCAGAGACGCGGCAGCCGCAGGGTGCATCGGATCCCAGATGCCGCTGCCCGCTCCCAGCATCGCTGGCTAATTCAGCTAATTCAGTTGCCCCGCCGGCTGCAGGGCTGCGTGTTGCCCCGCCGGCTGCAGGGCTGCGTGTTACCCCGCCGGCTGCAGGGCTGCGTGCTGCCCCGCCGGCTGGCCCTGCGCAGGTACCTGCAGGGACGATCTGGGTTTCCTTTTCCCGCGCCCCGCCATGTTGGCTCCTGCCCTTCTCTCCGTATGACGGAAGCATCGGTGACGTCACGCTTTCATAGCGGAAGTGGCATGTTCTGCGCTACAGCGCCGCCTGCAGGCCCGGAGGGCATGTAACGTGCAGTGAATACCATCATGGAGGGACATGGCATTTCTACGGTTTCAGGAAGAGAAAAATCATCGTGTTCATAATACTCCGAAACAGATATGGGAAAAATATAACACTCTTAGTATAACATTCGCTTCCTATGTTGGAAATAAGGAAAACAGAGGCAGAAACAGGAAAACAAGATATCCTCCTCACCATGAGAGACAGGAGAAATCTTTGGAAGTCCTTCCTGAGAACACGGGTCTGGACTGTTGTTCTATATTTGTCTCCAAGGCCGTTCCATAATTACTTTTCCTTCATCCAGGTGCTGGAGCAGGCAGTGAGGTAGCTGTGTGTGTCCAGGTGCAGCAGACAGTGAGGTAGCTGTGTGTGTCCAGGTGCAGCAGCAGGCAGTGGGGTAGCTGTGTGTGTCCAGGTGCAGCAGACAGTGAGGTAGCTGTGTGTGTCCAGGTGCAGCAGCAGACAGTGGGGTAGTTGTGTGTGTCCAGGTGCAGCAGCAGGCAGTGGGGTAGTTGTGTGTGTCCAGGTGCTGGAGCAGGCAGTGAGGTAGCTGTGTGTGTCCAGGTGCAGCAGCAGACAGTGGGGTAGTTGTGTGTGTCCAGGTGCAGCAGCAGGCAGTGAGGTAGCTGTGTGTGTCCAGGTGCTGGAGCAGGCAGTGGGGTAGCTGTGTGTGTCCAGGTGCTGGAGCAGGCAGTGGGGTAGCTGTGTGTGTCCAGGTGCAGCAGGCAGTGGGGTAGCTGTGTGTGTCCAGGTGCTGGAGCAGACAGTGGGGTAGCTGTGTGTGTCCAGGTGCAGCAGCAGGCAGTGGGGTAGCTGTGTGTGTCCAGGTGCAGCAGCAGGCAGTGAGGTAGCTGTGTGCGTCCAGGTGCAGCAGCAGGCAGTGGGGTAGCTGTGTGTGTCCAGGTGCAGCAGGCAGTGGGGTAGCTGTGTGTGTCCAGGTGCAGCAGCAGGCAGTGGGGTAGCTGTGTGTGTCCAGGTGCAGCAGCAGGCAGTGGGGTAGAAACACACAGTGTACTTCCACCACGTTCCACCATGTTTGTGCCGTTATCCTCACTTTTTAAATTATTTTTTTATTATTTTACAGTTTGAATCTACAAATAAATCACACCAGATGACATGCATAGAAAAGCACATTTTTTAATGATATAACAAATACACACAGAGGCAATATACAAACATACCACAGAAGGCAAATGACAGGGTATGTATGAATTATGATAACAGTAGTTTTTATGTTATTATTTTTTTAATGAGGCTGCAGGTCATTTTGGGTAATAGCTGCAAGACCACAGTAATCTGATTATTGCAGCCAACAGAGGAAACAGGGGGATATTTATGCCCTATGAGGTAAGAACTCTTTCTTCAAAAAAAAATAACCTTTCCCAAAAATTTGAAAATCAGTTCACAGATGTGTATGATGAAGTTTAGTAACATCTTGATGAAAATGGTGTGCGATTTCACATTAAGGATTTATACTTCAATAAAATGTAAAAATGAAGTAACAAAAAGATATTTTTTCGAAGAGAATAGGTTTCATTTCAATTCTGTTAAATGAGAAACTGTGCATATATGAATGAACATCTGTTCAATAAATCCTGCTAGTACATTAAGGCCAAAATGATTGTCTTGCTGCCTTAATATATGTAATATATCAACATTTACATTTAGCCAGGAATAGGATTCGAAAGTTCCCCCATCACCATATCTGAGATACAAATGACCCATATGCTTGAAAACAATAACAGAACAGACTGATTCTCTCATTTTCAACCAGCACTTTTTTATTTACGCCAGCAGGTGTTCCTGACCGTGAACATTCATTTGCACAGGTGCTCTCTCTCTCAATGTAGCAGAACCAATATTACTGGCTGTCACTAGTGGTGTGTTGCCGGTTTGACTTCCAACATCTTCACCACAAGCTAAATCTACATTCGCTCGAGTTAATTCATCAGAGTAGATTATCTGGTGTCTTTTTTAAGTAGGACGCACGGATGAAGCTCGTTCTATACAAAGTGTAGATGAGTGGTTTCTCAAGTGAGTGGGTCAGCTGGTGCATAACAAGGCTGCCTCCTTGAGTGAAACACTGAGAACGACTATACGGTTTCTCACCTGTATGAATCCGAAGACGTATTTGCAAAGGACTTGCTCCAGAAAAGTGCTTCCCACAGCGATTACAGCTGTATGGTTTCTCCCCTAAATGAGAGTGCTGAGACTGCACAAAGTTCTTTCCATGCTGTAAGCAAGGGCACAGTCTGATGAATCCGCTGGTGTTTTTATTCAAATTGGAAACATGATTACAAGTCTAGACGAAGGATGGCTCTGATGAGCTGGTGGTTCATCAAACTGCCTTTTTGAAACCTTTCCCATGGTGTGTGTAGCTGTATGATTTTCACCCGAGTGTGTGCGGAGGTGTTTTTTAAGACGGCTGAAACTGAGAAACGCCTACTGCACTGGCCACAGGCATAAGGGGGTTTGGAACACAGACACTGAAGGAGAAACACTGTGAACACATGGTACATACAGTTCTGCTTTTTAGAAATCAACACACATGTAAATATCATGAAGTGCAGTCCCACCAGAGGAAGAGGGGTTCAAATTAGCTTTCATTTTCTCATCAGATTTTCTCAGTGTGGTGTAGCAATAAGGAGCAGCAGTGTGGTGCAGTGGTAAATTTAATCAGAAAATATCCATCTGTATGGATAAAACTGTAAGCCATGTAAACTGCTCTGGATAAGAGTTTATGTTAAGCAACAGCAATGTAACACACTGCCAACTAGGGATTTTATCGCCACCCTGAGGCTGGATGAGTGAATTGCAGGTGGAGGTGAGACTCGTGTCATAGTGGCCCAGTTGTTCGAAAAGTTTAATCTGGATCAGAATGATCCGGATTTAGAAATCCCATGTTTTGCTATCCAAGATCAGGTAATCCATCTTACTTTTGTGCCGGTTTTTCAAAGCAACATTGGATTGGATCACCCTGATCCAGATACAATTTTTTCAAGATTACCAAATCCAGATTACCAGTGCTCAAAATGGGACTACATATCACAATGTAGGCTACTAGCTATGTAAAGAACAACAGATAGAATAGCCAGCTTGGGGTCACTTTAAGTGTTTTTATTTGAAAAGACAAAAACAGCACAGGGAGCGTGTAACATAATACTTGCCTGTATTGTCCCTCTCTGTGATGATGTTTATGATGCACCTGAGCCTGTTGAAGACCCAGACCATCCTCCGGCATTCTCTCCGAATGAGGGACTGATTGGACGTGCAATAAGGGATGCAGTTGTTAGTAACTACTTTTGACTGGTTCATCTCTGATGATTGTGTCTTTGTAAATAATATACAGTGATAAATGACAGTTAAAATTAAATATTTTTGTTAGATATTGACAGCTGTTTGGGGGATTATTTTATGGGGACAAAATCCTTTTTTACTTTACTGTACCGAAAGGCTTAATAGGTAGCCTTATGTCTACTTTATCTACTTTATCACTGTAATGGTTAAACAAATCAAGTGCTAAATAAATAAATGTATATATACTACATGATACAAATGTTGTATTATTTGACCAATTTTAACGTTTTATTACATTTTGTTCCTGAATCCACCGTTCTGCTGGGATCAGGATAATCCTGATTTTTTGGATCAAAAGTATCCCAATCCTACTAAAAAGTTTTCAACAACACATACTCAAGGTTTGATCCAGATCAAACCAAGACTGGATTACGTGATCTAATCTGATTTCAGAATCGTTTTTTTCCTTTTGAACAACCCATTTTCAAGATTTGATCCGATCTGATCAGATTACTTCTGAACAACTGGGCCAGTGACACACTCTGCACATCAGGTCATTTCAGCTCAGTAGCTGTAGCTGTTCCTTACACCAACACCTGTACATGAAGGCATAGCCACTTATGATTAAACTGATTTACTTTTTTATTTTTCACTTGTGTAATGGGGTTCACAGTCCTCAAATTACACATAATTACAGCTTTACACACACTGCTTCTTTAATTAATTGAGTTTACTAATCAAGGGGTGAGAACTGAGGGGTTGTAAATACAGACCACTGTCATAGTATTGATCTGAGCTGGACTGTCAGGCCTGTTTGTGCAAAATGTCCATCCAAACATGAACATTTGGAGGATTGTTTTCTAGACTTTATTTGGATCGAACAGAGAACAAAATGTGAATCTTTTTCTGTTGTAATTCATAAGTGAGCATTCACTCCATGCAGGCAGAGACAGTGAGAAGACCATGACGGAGAGGCCAGAGGCCTGAGGCAGGTTAAAACTGCTAATAAACCCACTTAAATCGTCCCTCACACCTTTACAGTTCCACTGTAATGCCGATCCTAAAACCGCACTTTGTTATTCTGTTCTATTTTTTAGTCCCCAAATCTGCTCTGCTCTCAGACAGACAGACAGACAGACAAACAGGAGCTGCCCTCCCTCAGGGCATTGTGGGGGAGCCTGTCAGAGAGAGAGGCAGCCGGAAAGCCTCCCACCCCGGCTCTTTCCCGGCACATGCTGCAGCACAGCACCACGATTCACAGCTCTGACACACTTTCACTGCTGAACTGAACACATACAGCAACATTTAATATGGGTCAGAATTCGCTATCTGAAATACACACACTGTGCATCATCAATAGAAAAAATATTTTACATAAAATATATTATACTTTATTTAGCTAATGTTATGTTTAATATAATTGTATCTTCAGTATTTAGAATATTATTCTTTTTAATTTAGTTAGATAACTGATATTATACCACATTATATCCATTCAGTGACACAGTCAGTTATTGACATTCTGCTGTTCAGGTGACAGTACAGAGTTGTAATGTGTGGCCAGCGAGTGACGCGTTGTGAACACTTCTGTCGGAGTGGAAGGATTTCTCTGATCTTTCTGCAGAAGCGCTGATTCTTGAAACCCTTGCACTGATTCTGCTTTTCAACGCGGGTATTTTGTGTTCAGGTGTACGTTACTGCAGGTATTTGCGTTCAGGTGTACGTTACTGCAGGTATTTTGCGTTCAGGTGTACGTTACTGCAGGTATTTGCGTTCAGGTGTACGTTACTGCAGGTATTTTGCGTACAGGTGTACGTTACTGCAGGTATTTGCGTTCAGGTGTACGTTACTGCAGGTATTTGCGTACAGGTGTACGTTACTGCAGGTATTTTGTGTTCAGGTGTACGTTACTGCAGGTATTTTACGTTCAGGTGTACGTTACTGCAGGTATTTGCGTTCAGGTGTACGTTACTGCAGGTATTTTGCGCACAGGTGTACGTTACTGCAGGTATTTTACGGTCAGGTGTACGTTACTGCTGGTATTTGTGTTCAGGTGTACGTTACTGCAGGTATTTTCTGGTTGCTACTCCGTAACACTGGCATCACGCTCCAGCCTCACGTAAAACTGCAGCGTAATGGCGTCTGTGCTTCGTCATGTGACAGGGTGCTGCGTTGCCAGGTTTGGGGGATTTTAAAGCCAAGGGTGTTGTATGGGAGGGAATGGCATGAGTGAGTGTGGGTGTGTGTATAATAATAGCTGATTAAAAAGCTATTAAAAGTAATTAGCGCTCATGCTGCACACTCCCCCCTCACACCCAGTCGCACTGCATGGTTAAAACAAAGTATGGCATTTACAAACCATAACTCCATTTCTGCTAAAGCATTTACAAACCATAACTCCATGTCTGCTAAAGCATTCAGCCAGCTACATTCAGCAAGTGCACAAAACCTTCCAACCACCTACGTTATACAGGCAGAAACCTGGCGGACATTGTAAAACAGTGGAAATGGTGACCTCTTAAAAAAAAAGAATATGTATGGGGAGAGACAAAAAGAGAGACATGTAAATAATGTAATATAAGAGCTGTTTTACTGAAATATCAACAAGTACTTTGGGGAAGAAGGTTTCATGTACAATAAATCAACAACAGATGTTAATAAAGGATTGCATAATAAAATCCCATTAAATCCAATTAAATCAATTGAACAAATATTAATCAGTGTTTCCCGACGGCTTGTGGTTAATATAAAAGTAATCATGATTAATACGATAATAACTGTGATTAGTGTAAAAAAGCATTGAAAGGGGGAAAACTACCTCAACAGGGGGAACCCAGCTCCACCCTGAGCAGCTGTGAGTGACCCCCCCCCCCCACCCTGAGCAGCTGTGAGTGACCCCCCCCCCCACCCTGAGCAGCTGTGAGTGACCCCCCCCCCCCACCCTGAGCAGCTGTGTGTGACCCCCCCCCCCCCCCACCCTGAGCAGCTGTGAGTGACCCCCCCCCCCCCCACCCTGAGCAGCTGTGAGTGACCCCCCCCCCTCCCTCCCTCCCTCTCTCTCTCTCTCTCTCTCTCTCTCTCTCTCTCTCTCTCTCTCTCCAGTTTCTGGAGCCCGTTTCTTATCTCTGATTGGCTGCAGTGAGCTGCACTCTTATTGGCTTAGCTAGGGGGAGCCTGCATTGTTGCCTTGCTGCAGCAGATAAAGACATGCCGAGAGATGCGCCCCCTCCCTCCCTCTCTCTCTCTCCCCCTCTCTCTCCCTTTCTCTCTCTCTCTCCCTCCCTCTCTCTCTCCCTCCCCCTCCCTCCCTCTCTCTCTCTCTCTCTCTCTCCCTCCCTCTCTCTCTCTCCCTCCCTCTCTCTCTCTCTCTCTCTCTCCCTCCCTCTCTCTCCCTCCCCCTCCCTCCCTCTCTCTCTCTCCCTCCCTCTCTCTCTCTCTCTCTCTCTCTCCCGCCCGCTATCTCCCTATCTCCCCCCCACTTCCCCCCCCACCCGCTCTCTCCCCCCTCTCTGTATCCCTCCCTCCCTCTCCCTCTCAGGAAGTGCTCCTCACTGCAGACGCTGAATCACAGTCTGATCCCACACTCTGCTCAGAATGCCCTGACAACAGGACCGGCTTCCTCTGCCTCATCTCCATCGCCTGCGCTGCAAAACCACTCACTCTGTCTCCTCCTTCTCTCCCTCTCTCTCCCTCTCCTTTTCTTCTCCCTCTCTCTCTGTCTCTCTCCCTCTCTCTCTCCTCTCCTCTCTGTTTCTCTGCCTCTCTTCTCTCAGCTTTCCCTGGTTGCTACAGCTGGGATTCTGTTACTCCTGAGCGTGAGTGTGTGTGTGAGTGTGTTTGTGAGTGTGTGTGAGTGTGTGTGTGTGTGTGTGTGTGTGTGAGTGTGTGTATGTGATTGTAGTCCTCCTCCTGGCTCTGACCCTCGTGGTACATTGCTGCACCGCTGTCCCACAATGCCGTGCTGCAGGCCTGGCCGCTAGGCAGAGTCAGGATGGACAGAGTGCTGTCGGGGCGGGGCAGCGCAGATCAGACCACACCCCCGCGGACGGGCATGCTCAGTGACGCCGAGGCTGTCGATGGGCGAGGACGCTGACACCCGAAAAATCAACCACAGCTTTCTGCGAGACTACGTAACAGAAGGTAGGGCGTCCCGGTGTGGCTGTCCGCCCTGCCACGGGACAGAGCTCTCCCTCACTCACCCCTCTCACACTGCGCAACCAAACCTGCTCTACCTCACCCACCCCTCTCACACTGCGCAACCAAACCTGCTCTCCCTCACACAGCCCTCTCACACTGCGCAACCAAACCTGCTCTCCCTCACTCACCCCTCTCACACTGCGCAACCAAACCTGCTCTCCCTCACCCAGCCCTCTCACACTGCGCAACCAAACCTGCTCTCCCTCACTCACCCCTCTCACACTGCGCAACCAAACCTGCTCTCCGTCACTCACCCCTCTCACACTGCGCAACCAAACCTGCTCTCCCTCACTCACCCCTCTCACACTGCGCAACCAAACCTGCTCTCCCTCACACAGCCCTCTCACACTGCGCAACCAAACCTGCTCTCCCTCACTCACCCCTCTCACACTGCGCAACCAAACCTGCTCTCCCTCACTCACCCCTCTCACACTGCGCAACCAAACCTGCTCTCCCTCACCCAGCCCTCTCACACTGCGCAACCAAACCTGCTCTCCCTCACCCAGCCCTCTCACACTGCGCAACCAAACCTGCTCTCCCTCACCCAGCCCTCTCACACTGCGCAACCAAACCTGCTCTCCCTCACACACCCCTCTCACACTGCGCAACCAAACCTGCTCTCCCTCACCCAGCCCTCTCACACTGAACCAGCGCTATGCAGCTGATCATACCATACTGATCATATCATCATGATTGATGATGATAATGATGATGTCATTAGGATGGATGTTGATGTCAGAAGGACGCTACTTACCTGCATAGCTGTTATTAGCTGACCTACAGTACCGTTAGCATTAGCAGACGTGCTCTGGGTGCTGCATTACAGTCAGTGTTGTTGCAGTGTCTGTGGGGTGTGGGGGGGCACGCAGGCCTGTCAGCAGTGTCCTTCCTGTCCTTCCGTCCTTCTATAATTCATCAGGCTGGTTCCTCAGAACTGTACTAACATCAGACATTACTAACTGACATTGAGAGATTATCCCTGTGTGGTTCATTCTGATCAGACATTAATAGCCGCTCTCCCCGAGGCTGGTCTTGTGATTAGTTTCTT
>NC_050604.1:27646170-27656170 GCF_013368585.1 Megalops cyprinoides
GTCCACTGTGACTGCCCTGCAGGCAAGACCACCCACAGCGTGTGTGTGTGAGAGTGTGTGTGTGTGTGAGTGTGTGAGTGTGTGTGTGTGTGTGAGTGAGTGAGTGTGTGTGTGTGTGTGAGTGTGAGTGAGTGAGTGTGTGTGTGTGTGCGCGAGTGTGTGTGTGTGTGCGCGAGTGTGTATGTGTGTGTGTGTGTGTGTGTGTGTGTGTGAGTGTGTGTGTGTGTGTGAGTGTGTGTGTGTGTGTGTGTGTGTGAGTGTGTGTGTGTGTGTGTGTGTGTGTGAGTGTGTGTGTGTGTGTGAGTGTGAGTGTGTGTGTGTGTGTGTGTGTGTGTGTGTGTGTGTGTGTGTGTGTAAAGGCGTTGTCTCCCTGCAGGTCCCGGTTCTGAAGCACACAGATCTGATGGTGGAGGTGAGTTCGAGGCGCGTCTTTGCTAACGGCCACACCTTCCACGTCAACTCCATCTCCGTCAACAGTGACTGCGAAACCTACCTGTCCGCCGACGACCTGCGCATCAACCTGTGGCACCTGGACATCACAGACCGCTGCTTCAGTATCCTTCACACACCCTTACACACCACACCTGTCCCATATACGCACTGCACCTGTCCCATATGCGCACTGCACCTGTCCCATATACGCACCGCACCTGTCCCATATACGCACTGCACCTGTCCCATATACGCACTGCACCTGTCCCATATGCGCACTGCACCTGTCCCATATACGCACTGCACCTGTCCCATATGCGCACTGCACCTGTCCCATATACGCACCACACCTGTCCCATATACGCACTGCACCTGTCCCATATACGCACCGCACCTGTCCCATATACGCACCACACCTGTCCCATATACGCACTGCACCTGTCCCATATACACACCACACCTGTCCCATATACGCACCACACCTGTCCCATATACGCACTGCACCTGTCCCATATACGCACCACACCTGTCCCATATACACACCGCACCTGTCCCATATACGCACTGCACCTGTCCCATATACACACCGCACCTGTCCCATATACGCACCACACCTGTCCCATATACGCACCGCACCTGTCCCATATACGCACTGCACCTGTCCCATATACGCACTGCACCTGTCCCATATACGCACTGCACCTGTCCCATATACACACCACACCTGTCCCATATACGCACCGCACCTGTCCCATATACGCAGTGCACCTGTCCCATATACGCACCGCACCTGTCCCATATACGCACCACACCTGTCCCATATACACACCGCACCTGTCCCATATACACACCGCACCTGTCCCATATACGCACCGCACCTGTCCCATATACGCACTGCACCTGTCCCATATACACACCGCACCTGTCCCATATACGCACCGCACCTGTCCCATATACACACCGCACCTGTCCCATATACACACCGCACCTGTCCCATATACGCACCGCACCTGTCCCATATACGCACCACACCTGTCCCATATACGCACAGCACCTGTCCCATATACACACCACACCTGTCCCATATACGCACCGCACCTGTCCCATATACGCACCGCACCTGTCCCATATACGCACCGCACCTGTCCCATATACGCACCGCACCTGTCCCATATACGCACCGCACCTGTCCCATATACGCACTGCACCTGTCCCATATACGCACCGCACCTGTCCCATATACGCACCGCACCTGTCCCATATACGCACCGCACCTGTCCCATATACGCACCGCACCTGTCCCATATACGCACCGCACCTGTCCCATATACACACCGCACCTGTCCCATATACGCACCGCACCTGTCCCATATGCGCACCGCACCTGTCCCATATACGCACCGCACCTGTCCCATATACGCACTGCACTTGTCCCATATACGCACTGCACCTGTCCCATATACGCACCGCACCTGTCCCATATACGCACCGCACCTGTCCCATATACGCACCGCACCTGTCCCATATACGCACCGCACCTGTCCCATATACACACCACACCTGTCCCATATACGCACCACACCTGTCCCATATACGCACCGCACCTGTCCCATATACACACCACACCTGTCCCATATACGCACTGCACCTGTCCCATATACGCACCGCACCTGTCCCATATACGCACTGCACCTGTCCCATATACACACCGCACCTGTCCCATATACGCACTGCACCTGTCCCATATACACACCGCACCTGTCCCATATACGCACTGCACCTGTCCCATATACACACCGCACCTGTCCCATATACGCACTGCACCTGTCCCATATACACACCGCACCTGTCCCATATACACACTGCACCTGTCCCATATGCGCACCGCACCTGTCCCATATACGCACCGCACCTGTCCCATATACGCACCGCACCTGTCCCATATACGCACCGCACCTGTCCCATATACGCACTGCACCTGTCCCATATACGCACTGCACCTGTCCCATATACGCACTGCACCTGTCCCATATACGCACTGCACCTGTCCCATATGCGCACTGCACCTGTCCCATATACGCACCGCACCTGTCCCATATACGCACCACACCTGTCCCATATACACACTGCACCTGTCCCATATACGCACCGCACCTGTCCCATATACGCAGTGCACCTGTCCCATATACACACCGCACCTGTCCCATATACACACCGCACCTGTCCCATATACGCACTGCACCTGTCCCATATACGCACTGCACCTGTCCCATATACGCACTGCACCTGTCCCATATACGCACTGCACCTGTCCCATATACGCACTGCACCTGTCCCATATACACACCGCACCTGTCCCATATACGCACTGCACCTGTCCCATATACACACCGCACCTGTCCCATATACGCACCGCACCTGTCCCATATACACACCGCACCTGTCCCATATACACACCGCACCTGTCCCATATACGCACCGCACCTGTCCCATATACGCACCGCACCTGTCCCATATACGCACCACACCTGTCCCATATACGCACTGCACCTGTCCCATATACGCACCACACCTGTCCCATATACGCACCACACCTGTCCCATATACACACCACACCTGTCCCATATACGCACCGCACCTGTCCCATATACGCACTGCACCTGTCCCATATACGCACTGCACCTGTCCCATATACGCACTGCACCTGTCCCATATACGCACTGCACCTGTCCCATATACGCACTGCACCTGTCCCATATACGCACTGCACCTGTCCCATATACGCAGTGCTGTTCCATGGCCTTCACTCTCCCTGCAGACATTGTGGACATGAAGCCGCTGAACATGGAGGAGCTGACGGAGGTGATCACCGCGGCGGAGTTCCACCCGCAGCACTGCCACCTGTTCGGCTACAGCAGCAGCAAGGGCAGCATCCGGCTCTGCGACATGAGGGCCGCCGCGCTGTGCGACCGACACGCCAAGCGTGAGTCACGCTGCCCCCTGCTGACCGACACGCCAAGCGTGAGTCACGCTGCCCCCTGCTGACCGACACGCCAAGCGTGAGTCACGCTGCCCCCTGCTGACCGACACGCCAAGCGTGAGTCACGCTGCCCCCTGCTGACCGACACGCCAAGCGTGAGTCACGCTGCCCCCTGCTGACCGACACGCCACTGCTAGAAATGTATGAACATGTGGAGCTGGACGGCCTTCCCCTGCGACACACAGCTGCTGATCCAGTGTGTTTCCCCCACACTGTACTCTGATGTGGAATGCAAGAGATTGCTGGGGTGGCCTTCAGTGCCCCCTGGTGGCAGGAGGGTAACATTTCCTGCTCCCCTGCAGTGTTTGAGGAGCCGGAAGACCCCGGGAGCCGCTCCTTCTTCTCAGAGATCATCTCCTCCATCTCAGACGTCAAGTTCAGCCACAGCGGCCGCTACCTGCTCACCCGCGACTACCTGACCGTCAAAGTCTGGGACCTCAACATGGAGAGAGGCCCCATAGAGACGTACCAGGTACAGCTGCCTCACAGCAGGGCACGAATGCAGGAACCCAGGACGGGCACTAAACCCTCCGGGTTTTATCATTCATTTTTAATTTTATAACTGTGTATAAACTTCATTAACTAAAATACTGATTTCTCATATTAGTGTCCATACGGAGAGTTTATATTGATATGAAAATTTTGTCTTACCTCATTTTTAACATTTTAGAAAAATTGACAGTGACCTGCTTTTGTTTGCAGGTTCATGACTATTTGAGAAGTAAATTGTGTTCGCTGTATGAGAATGACTGCATCTTCGACAAGTTCGAGTGTGCCTGGAACTCCACAGACAGGTGCGTTCAGGTTCCTGTCAGACAGGTGCGTTCAGGTTCCTGTCAGACAGGTGCGTTCAGGTTCCTGTCAGACAGGTGCGTTCAGGTTCCTGTCAGACAGGTGCGTTCAGGTTCCTGTCAGACAGGTGCGATCAGGTTCCTGTCAGACAGGTGCGATCAGGTTCCTGTCAGACAGGTGCGTTCAGGTTCCTGTCAGACAGGTGCGTTCAGGTTCCTGTCAGACAGGTGCGTTCAGGTTCCTGTCAGACAGGTGCGTTCAGGTTCCTGTCAGACAGGTGCGTTCAGGTTCCTGTCAGCAGGACATGTTTCCCGCAGCTGTTATCACTCTTTGCCTGCAGTCCTTTCTCACTTTCCCTCTCTGGAAATGCTCTGAGTGCGGCTGTTTTAAAACCTGTGGAAGTGCTGAAATCCGCCAGCTTGTTTCTGACTGATGCATAAAAACAAACCAGTTCTCTGCCAATGGATTTCTATTCCCCAGTTTCCTCTATGAATAATCACACTTCCCACGCCCCTCCCCTGGCTCCTCCATCTCTCCCTCTCTCTCCCCCCCTCTCTCTCCCTCTCTCCCTCTCTCTCCCTCTCCCTCTCTTTCTCTTTCTCCGCAGTGTCATCATGACGGGCACCTATAACAACTTCTTCCGGATGTTTGACAGGGAGAGTGGGCAGGACGTGACCCTGGAGGCGGTGCAGGACAGCAGCAAGCCGTGCGCGGTGCTGAAGACTCGCCGCATCGGCAGCGACGGGAGACGCGGCGGGAGACGCCGCAGGGACGACGTGTCCGTGGACAGCCTGGACTTCAGCAAGAGGATCCTGCATGTGGCCTGGCACCCTGCTCACAACATTATCGCCATTGCCGCCACCAACAACCTCTACATCTTCCAGGACAGGGCGGCCCCCAACATGTAGTGACGCTACCGTCCTGTGGGGGGGGCGGAGACAGGCCGGGAAATGGCCCCTCCTCTTCCTTGCACTGACACTAAGGCTCTGCCAGCAGCGCTGTGAACTTACAGAGAATCATTATTAGATTAGACTGCTCTGCAGCCCTAATATCAGTCATTCTGTCTGTGTCTGAGGAGTCAACCCGCAACACTCTGAGTCCAGAGTCTGGTACTCTGATAACACCGAGCTGCCTGGTTCCCTGTGGGGTACAGTGTGTAGGGTTTACTGTGTTGGGTACACTGTGTAAGGTTCACTGTGTGGGGTACACTGTGTAAGGTTTACTGTGTTGGGTACACTGTGTAAGGTTCACTGTGTGGGGTACAGTGTGTAGGGTTCACTGTGTTGGGTACACTGTGTAAGGTTCACTGTGTGGGGTACAGTGTGTAGGGTTCACTGTGTTGGGTACACTGTGTAAGGTTCACTGTGTGGGGTACACTGTGTAGGGTTCACTGTGTTGGGTACAATGTGTAGGTTTTCCTGGTTCTCTTCACTATGTAAGCTGAAAGACAGCAGTTCACTCGTCTGAATGTCTCATTAAAGTATGTTTGCCTTTAACATTCACTGCAATGATGATGATGATGATAAGACATGGATATGGATTTCCATAGCAACAGACTCTTGAATAGCTAACAATGCAATATTACACCCATCAACATTAATCCTCTGCCTTCCATTCTCTCTCCCCCCTCACACTCTACCCCCTCACTCTCCCCCCTCTCTCTCTCACTCTCCCTCCTCTCTCTCACTCTCCCCCCTCTCTCTCACTCTCCCCCTCTCTCTCTCTCTCCCCCTTCCCCGTCACTCTCACTCTCTCTCTCTCCCTCACCCCTCACTCACCCTCTCTCTCTCTCTCTTCCCCCGTCACTCTCATCCCTCACCGCCTTTCAGATGTGATGTCACATCTTGGTTTGTAAGTCTTTGCCTTCAGACTGATGGGAAATAGCTGCTCAAGGCTTCTGATTGCCTGTTAGCTGTAAAATGCTGTTCACTCTGTTTTCTGAAATAAACACAATTAAGAGAACAAGGAATGTTTAGTAGTAATATGATTCAAAAATGTAAAAATATGTGTGAAGTTATGCATGTGCTCTTCCATTTTTTGTCATGGGGGGTTAATGATATTGCCAGTTTGATGCCTGATAAGATCTGCTCCTAACCGAGCCTGGATCAGCTGGTTTGCAGTGCTTCACCATGGTAAGGATGAGATGTTGGTGTCCAGGGCTGTCCTGGGGCTGTCCGAGCAGCACTGACTGCTGAAACAGGTGGTTTAAGGCAGTTGAGAGCTGGGATTTCGGCACCTCAATGGGCCGCTGGCGAATACTGCTGGCTTCAGGCAGAGCTTAAGGGGCACCGTCTGGGTGTGGGAGTAAAGGGTTAGCGTGTGCACGTTAGCAGCTTTCGGAGGGTTATGGGGTTAGCGTGTGCATGTTAGCAGCTTTAGGAGGGTTATGGGTTAGCGTGTGCATGTTAGCAGCTTTAGGAGGGTTATGGGTTAGCCTGTGTATGTTAGCAGCTTTAGGAGGGTGATGGGTTAGCCTGTGTATGTTAGCAGCTTTAGGAGGGTGATGGGTTAGCCTGTGTATGTTAGCAGCTTTAGGAGGGTGATGGGTTAGCCTGTGTATGTTAGCAGCTTTAGGAGGGTTATTCATTTAAACTGGTTCTCTTGCTCATGGGAGCCACTGACAGATACTGTCCCGGTGCTGAGAGGAAGATATCAGAAGCGTCTGAATTGTTCAGAAACTTTATTCACCACAGTTTCCCCCACAGACAGACCTCAGGGGTCCCATTGACCACTACCCCCTTTACCCCAAAACAACCTTCTCAGAACTCCACTTACAGGACACAGTGTGAGGGAAGCACTTTGGAGAGTTAGTCACACTTTGATGACCTCATCAGGAGGGGACACAGTTGTTGGGAAGGCACATCTCCATGTTTTATACCGAGAAAGGAAGGGTTCCTAGAAGGTTGAAAAACATGCTGGTTTCAACCAATCAGGGCCTTGTATTTTCTTCCCATGGAAGGGTTGGAGCTGCTGTAGAAATTTTACTTACGCTTTTGATTGATCTGAGCTGCAGCAGAGATGTAACACTTAGTTATATTTCTTACACAGCTAGCTTGTGTGTTTGGCTACCATTGTTACTAAACTTGGCTAGGTGGCTGGCTAACTAAAATAGCTCAGCATTACATTGGTAATAAGCTAGTTAAGCAGTTAGCAATGTAATAGCTCACTGTCACAAGAAATTTAACACATGGCTGCAAGTGACAGGACAGTAATTTACTGTACAATATCAGCATGGCTGGAATCGTGTTGTGAAGCACAACAGACTTTTCCAAGACTTTGCTTGCATCCCATACGCAACGTCCATTAAAGCACAGCGCTGTTTAAGGAAATGCTGCTGCTCACAGAGAAGAGAAAGCGGTGCTGCACACCTGTCTCTGATTGGTAAAACCTGTAGCACCGCCCATTACTGACTCGGCCGAGGAGCCCCTGATTGGCTGATGCAGGTGCAATGAAACCTCCAAGGATCTGATTCTGCAGTATCTATGCACTGCCGCATTCTGATGATCTCATAAGGAGGAGACACACAGAGATGGAACGGTACACTCCAGATTAACACTGCTGTGCTGAGCTTCTGCTGAAGAATCACAGCGACAAGGAAGCTCAAAACATTTTAAAACGTTCTTTATATTCTGACCAAAACCAGAATCTTTAAAACATCAAAAAGAATCAAAGGTGTTTCTCCTCATATAGTATATGTCACTGGTGAAGGAGGAATACTGCAAAAGCACAATTTAACTAAACTCATTCACCGGACTGTATCTTTCCTGGATGTAATATTTTATATAACATGCTATTTCTATACAAAATTAAAAAATCACTCTTTCTATTTTACACTAAAGATTAAACAATTCAGGTCACGTAAATCGAGTCAAAGGCACACAGAATGGCAGGGGTGGAAGCAGGCAGATGCTGACAGAGACAGGAGAGTCTGGGAGCGAGAGCACAGTGCTGTGGCTGACAGGCCGATGAGACTCCAGCGCTACTCGGCTGTATGCTGCTCCTATACGAACACTACAGTGCCAATCACAGCACACCGGACATGCAAACTACCGCAGTGATTAAGGCACCTGGTTACCACGGTTACCGTAATCAGGTCATCACAGGGCCACGACCATGCTGGCAGCCCTACACGCCGACCCGGGCTGACAGGAAGGGCGAGAAGAAGAAGTCGAAGGCGAATTTGATGGCCCTGAGGGCGGTGCCTTTCCAGTCGGGCTCGATCTTGTACTGCTTGCCGACGGGCATGAGCCTGGAGCGGCAGTTGAGGCAGTGTATGGAGCGCAGCTCGAAGACAGGCCTCCTGCCGCCCAGCCGGCCCTCCAGCACCATGCTGAACTCCACCAGCCGGCCCGCGTGCATGTTCAGCAGCACCGGCTTAAACTCGTTACTGGCTCTCAGCACGATGTCCTGGGGCTCGTCCCGCAGCTCGGCCTGCGCCTCGCCCCGCCCCTCGCCCTCGTCCGGCAGCATGCCCATGGTCACCTCGAACCTGTAGCTGTCGAAGCGCTTGACGTGGCAGTGGTGCTTAGCGAGAGCCTTGAGGCTGCAGAGCTCCAGCTCCTCCTGCTGCTGCAGGGGTGTGGGGGGGGGCGTGGGGGGGGGGCGTGGGGGCGGCTGTGAGGGGGGCTGTGAGGGAGGCGTTGCTCGGCTCGCAGCTGGGGTACGCCTCGCCGTACAGGCAGCGCAGCCAGTTTCCAGCAAAGACGGGCAGCAGGTTGATGACAGCCTGCGGGCCGTTCTCCGTCTCTGCCACCACCACGCCTTTGAAGCGGCCGGTCCAGGTGACGCGGTGGCCCTCCAGGTGGCTGCAGAAGATCTGTGTCTGCGCCACGCTGGAGTCGCGCCACGCCCGCGGCCCGCACAGCTCCGCGTACTGCTGCCACGTCAGCGTGGAGTTGAACACCTTCAGGCCCTCGGAGCGGTACACATACACCCAGCAGAACAGGATCACCGCCGAGATCCACACCAGGATGAGCTTGACCAGGTTGCTGTGGGTGAGCGCCCGCAGCACATCCAGCAGCGACAGGCTGAATCGGGTCCAGAGCCGCAGCGTCACGGGCACCGCGCACACCGCCAGCGTCACCAGCATCTTCGTCAACTCCAGCTCCAGGAACCACTTCACCAGCTGCACCAGCAGCATGGCGGCCAGCCCCAGCGCCAGCACGGGCAGCGCGAACAGGAAGAGGAAGTAGGCGACGCAGGTGCGCAGCAGGCCCACGGCGGTGGAGCTGCGCAGGAGCACGGCCGCCAGCTCGCACCACGTGAAGCACACCATGTAGGGCACCAGCACGCAGTAGGTGCCGCGGAAGCCCCGCAGCTGCGCCATGCGGAAGAACAGGTAGAACAGGTACATGTAGAGCAGGCAAGGGGCGCTGAGCTGCAGCTCCACCCACCGGCCGAGCGGCAGCGTGGCGAAGGTGCGGCCCAGCAGCCGCGGCAGCCACATGCGCTCGGGCAGCAGGCTGCTCATGGCACACACGGACGACGCCACCTCCACCACCAGCGCCCGCCGCATGAAGCCGCCCGCCACGCCGCTCAGGCTCAGGTAGCTGGCCGCCGTGAAGAAGATGGCGACGGTGGACAGCTCGGAGCAGGGGATCCAGGCCTTATCCGCCACAGGGAAGGAGAAGATGACGAAGAATGCAGACAGGATGAAGTACAGGTACGGCTCCAGGTTGTTCCAGCTGAAGTTGGTCTCGGCCTGCTCCAGGTCCAGCCCCGGCTCGAAGCTGGTCA
>NC_050604.1:27663670-27683670 GCF_013368585.1 Megalops cyprinoides
GTGCACATGCCATCGACCAATCAAATGCACTGTGCACAGACCAGGAACCCACTGAACGCACAATTAAAATAGACCCAGCACACACGACTCCTCACGCTTAGGAATGCTAAGTCATTAGTATTACATAATCTAATGTTTATTAGTTTTAATGTGAATGTACTTTATTTGTCGTAAATACACGCTAAAACATTTTAAATATTTACTACAAACATAGAAATCTTTACTACAGACGTCTGTGCGCTACAGCTGTAATTATGCGCGTATTGGTATGAAACGTGATGAGTGCTGACAGACAGACAGACGCGCAGTTAGCCTGTGTGTCGCTTTCTTATCTGAAGGATTTAGCTCCGACGCGCAGCTACTTACTTGGAAAGCGTGGGGAAGCCGCCTCGCACGCGTACAGTGAAGCTCCTTTTGTTTACAAGTTCAGCCGAAGTTTCGGCGGAGTCGCTTCGCCTCCCGCAGCTCGGACAGAAATAGCTCTGAATTACTGACACTGACACTGAGCCACGCCTCAACACAAGCACCGCCCACCCTCACATCCCAATACTTCTACTGGTCATTACAAGTGACGTTATTGATATACGCTCATATGATTGGTTATATGTGATGAAATTAAGAATAACCCACTATGAGCTCCATGTGGCATTTATAGGAATGACTTGGGTCATGTCTGTGATTGGCGGTGCAGCAGAGACGCCGGAGCCGCGGAACCTCCTGCATTATGGGCTGGATTCGGTGCGAGCGAGTAGCGTCAGACCAGGCTGCCCTGACCCGCTGCTGAAGCAATAACTGCTGTTATAGCGGATGACCAATGGATGTCGCTATAGGCACAAATCAGCCAGAACACTTCGATCAGGGATGTCACACTTGTGGAAAATTTT
Source organism: Megalops cyprinoides (assembly GCF_013368585.1). Classification (NCBI taxonomy): domain Eukaryota; kingdom Metazoa; phylum Chordata; class Actinopteri; order Elopiformes; family Megalopidae; genus Megalops; species Megalops cyprinoides. The sequence continues at coordinate 27,664,555 of NC_050604.1, forward strand.
GATTTCATACTTCCTTTGAATACTGTAACACTCAGATATTTCTAAATAAGGCTGTAACGCGCTCAGTTTTGTGTGCCGCTCAGATCACTACGCTCTGTAACTCTGGGGCAACTGACTGTCCCATCCTGACAGGGTCGCTCCTCTCAGACATGGTCCCTGTCTGTACTGGTCCCTCAGTGGTGGAATGAACTCCCCGCGGGGGTCAGGACAGCGGAGTCACTGGCCATCTTCTGACACAGACTGAAGACCAACCTCTTCAGACTGCATCTGAGTTCCACTTCAGTCCCCACCCCCTAACACCTACTTGTTTTAGTATTTCTGTTTATTTTATATGCCGTATTGCCATGTGTTTTGGATTCTGTGATCTAGTGACTGACGTATCCTGGTATACTTGGCTTCCCTTGTCTAGTCATGCTGCACAGGTTAATGTGTGGTACCGCTGGGATAGCGTAATGCTCACACTCACTGGTCTGGGAGTGTTGTTAGCCTGGTCTGACACTGTTTCTCATTTAACCTGATTGGATGCAGATCTGTTGTATCGTGCTGGAAGTCGCTCTGGATAAGAGCTTCTGCTAAATGCATGTAATGTAATGTGTGTGGCAATGGAGCGCCACTGGGCGACTTTCGATCGAAACGAACCACATTATTTTTAATAAAACACAAACGCACATGCGTCGGGCAGTCGGGCAGAACGCGAAACACACGCGCTTTGTACTGAATCCCGAAGCGCCGCTGTTCTGCGTGACGGTGAGCGGTGGCGATGGCTTGCTCTCATTTTCTATCAGTATGATCAGTCGCCTGTTTCCGACATCGCGGATGTCACCGCGCTGAAGGAGGGCTGCACCAGCCCGGGCTCGCAGGGGTGTCCGGCGCGATCACGCTGCCGCTCCGCGTGTCCGGGAGTCCGGCTTCAGCAGAGTGCGCTTTACAGGTGGTGACCTGTAAAGAGTTTCCTAAAATAAAAAGACCACCCAGCTTTACACAGCGTATCATCACCCGGCACCGTGAGCCTACTCTCAAAGGTCGACTTCAGGTCCATCGATTTCACGTGTTTCAGTTGGGCGCCGCTTATTTCCGCCGCTGCTGCTTGTTTTGGCCGCTCTGTGCGCCTTTCCGCTGTCAGTAGATGCCCTGCACTTTACATCTGAGGAAAGTATGTTAATAAAATAAATAATAAAATTCACTTTATTAAATGAACATGGGAAACTTTGGGCGCTATGTGCTATTGATGAGTATGGCTCCACAAAGAGATGATCTTCACTGATCATAGATTTTATTTAAGATTTTAGGCGAGTCAGTCGGGCTAAAGAGAATTTTGAGTGTGGAACTTGTCCCGTTGTGCGGTGCGCTCGTCTGCCCTCCTGGGTGCCACATGAGGGGGGCGCTGCGAGTTCGGCGACGCTCGCCCGCTCCTCTTCGGGACACGCGTACCTCTGTTATTAGCGCCGATTTTATTTTACAGAGGAACGCGGGCAGTCTGAACCGACCCTGATTAATTTCTCGTTTCGGAGACACTTTCTGGGCGCCTGAAGGCGGAATGTCCGGGACTGAATACCGGGGGAAGAAGAGCATCCCTCATTTAACGGTGAGAGAATAATCCGCAAGGTGTTTCCTCTTCGGCGCCTTTATGAAGCTCACTGTTCTGCACACGGGGATATATAATCTGATATAATCCCTCCTATAGCTACAGAGACCGGGCTTCACAGGCGGTTTGTCTCAATGCAATGTCCTCAGCAGCCTGGCGCACCCACCCGCGGGCCAGCCACAGGTCTGAGACAATCTGGCTTTGGAAAGCTGCTGTGAAGACGCGGTTTCTGAATGGGTTCCTGCAGCGAGGCAGCGTGTATACAGCCGCGGAGCCGAGACGGTATCTACAAAATTTGGAGGTGGGGTGGTATAAAAAGAGGGCTTTTAAAGGTCATGGGAAATAAGGGAGTGGGCACGAAGCCGACCTGTGCTCCAGTGCCGCAGTGGAGCCGGACCGACGCCCGGCGCGTTTGTCTGCGGGAGAGGATGCAACGAACCCGCACCTGCGTCTAATGCCCTCTGTGCTCCCGCGGAAAACCTTCTGATGGAGGGACATTCTGTTAACAGGCGTCCTAAAATGACACACAGCGACCTACCGAGGACGAAAATCTGGGAGACAAAGGATGGAGGAGCGCAGCCGCACCCCGATTCGCTGCGTGTCCCGCTCGGGCCTTTTACACCTTGCGCTATTAAGAGAAGAAAAATGTATTGAGTATTAAAGGTAGCGCTGCCCGAGGAGCGTAGACATATTCGACAGTACCGGGTATTCGGCTTTCGAACAAAAGCTTTTGATGCAAGACTGATAGTATATGGTGCTTCAGTTCATGTTTGCCGTTTTGTAGAACAGCCAGGTGTGATAACAGAAAAAAAGATTTAAGATTCAGCCACGACAGTGTGGCCCAGAATGTAATATTAGCCTAATTCCTTCCCCAGTCGATGCGAGCACAAATATTTTAGTGTGTATTATTATATGCATAATTTTATTTAGTTATGGAAATGATGAACAACAGAATAACAATCCATATCGTCTCCATTTTGCATTTAAATTACTTTTTGGGAAAACATTGACTATGATCAACAAAAATTATCACTGGGAACGCCTTTGACTCACAGTAACTTGTGTATTTTACGATTATTGACGGTTACCATGGAAACTCACATCCTGCTCCACGTTTTGTTTCCGCTCACGTTCTTTCTTAGAAGGCATCGCGGGCTTTTGTTATCCGCCTGAACTCTGAGGCTCTCAGAGAGTGTAAATATGACTTTATTACGGATTATTGCGCTCATAAGCAGAAACAAGCATGTGGAAAGGAGGCGCGATAGACATTACTCATATTCATTTCTTATTACTCTCACCCGAAGTGGAAACTACATGCAGCTCACATTTTCACAAAGAGATTCCGTTCCATCGTTTATCCAATTTTTATGAAATGGACGTCTGTACAGTTCAGACCAGCATACTGGAGTCGGAAATCCGCAGGAAATGACACCGTTAATGCGTCTTGGCTAAACTTAGAGTTTAGCACAGACAGCAAAGACAAACATCCTAAAAACTGTTCCAATCATCTATGTCCTGATCCTGTAAATAACCAGGGCACCTCCTGTTGTATCCAGACTGCACACTGCCGCTGGTTACACCTCTTCTACCCGTTAGCAGGAAAACATGCTGCTATCTACAGTAAAGTAGGCTACAGTAAGACACAAACCCATCTTAGCGTAGTAAGACAAGACTACATGTACATCTTACTCAGAGGTGTAAAGTAACAGATGAAAAACAGTCCTGTTATTTTGCTCAGGTAGTTTTTTTCTGGGGTTTTCAATAATACCTCTTTCATTTGAGTACATTTTGAATGAAACATTCTGCGTTTTTACTGCAGGACTTCAGAATGAAACCTTCACACCGAGCATTATAGCAATGCCGCTCCTTATTTCTCGCCATAATACAACCTGCGATGAAGATAACCGGAGCCACACCATTGGCTACTCAACCTACCGTCACCATAGCAATCAGCAATGCTGCTGAAACACAGCTGAAACGCTGCTGAAACACTGCTGCTCTCCTTGCTTTCCAGAGTGAGCCCCTGCTCATCACAGGAGGGAGGGTTGTGAATGACGACCAGTCGCTCTTCGCCGACGTCTACCTGGAGGACGGGCTGGTGAAGTATGTGCTCTCCAGCACAGAGAGAGTTAACAAGGCCTTCCATCAAAAGCTCCTGCAGAATGCACCTACTCAGACACACACACTTGCACTGACACACACTGACCTGCTCACACTGAAACACACTCACATAGACCCACTCATACAGAGACACACTGACCTGCTCACTCTGAAACACACTCACACAGACCCACTCATAGAGACACACTGACCTGCTCACACTGAAACGCACTCACACAGACCCACTCATACAGAGACACACTGACCTGCTCGCTCTGAAACGCACTCACACAGACCCACTCATACAGAGACACACTGACCTGCTCGCTCTGAAACGAACTCACACAGACCCACTCATACAGAGACACACTGACCTGCTCGCTCTGAAACGCACTCACACAGACCCACTCATACAGAGACACACTGACCTGCTCGCTCTGAAAGCACTCACACAGACCCACTCATACAGAGACACACTGACCTGCTCGCTCTGAAAGCACTCACACAGACGCCCATAGTCTGGTCCACGCACTCATTGACACTCTCAGTGAGTGTTGGTCCCTCTGGTCTCCCTCACATTATATTATGGATGGCAGTGCACCATAGTGGTTAAGGAGCAGGACGCGTAACCGAAAGGCTGCCGGTTTGATTCCCCACTGGGGCACTGCTGCTGTACCCTTGGGCAAGGTACTTAACCCACAACTGCCTCACTAAATATCCAGCTGTATAAATGGATAACATTGTAAAGAACTGTAACCCATGTAAGTTGCTCTGGATAAGAGTGTCTGCTAAATGCCAATAATGTAATTATATTACAGTTTTATTAGATTCTCTGATTCGGAGCGACTTGCACATCTTACAGTTTTCATGTCATCCATTTTCTGCTGGATATTTACAGTCTCTCGTGTGTCTCTCCTCTCTCCCTCTCTACAGCCATCTCTCAGAAAAATCCATCACATTTTCACATGACATTGTGCACAGAACCTTTCACAAAGCACTGAACATTTCCTCACTCTCCTGCTGTCTGTTGTCTTCCTCACACTACACTCAGCCCCCCCCCCGTCTCTGTGTCCCCCCCCCCCAGGCAGCTGGGGCAGAACCTGACTGTCCCTGAGGGGGTGAAGATTATTGAGGCTCATGGGCGCCTGGTGATTCCTGGGGGCATCGATGTCAACACCTGCCTGCAGAAGCCCTACCTGGGCAGCCCCCCTGTGGACGACTTCTTCCAGGGCACCAAGGCCGCCCTCGCTGGGGGAACCACGATGATCTGTGAGTTCCGGTCTCTCAGCCGCCTCTCTCAACACTCCCTCACTCAACACTGGCACTCACTCAACACTGCCTCACTCAACACTGCCACTCTCAACACTGCCACTCTCAACACTGCCTCACTCAACACAGCCTAACTCAACACTGCCTCACTCACCTAACTCAACACTGCCTCGCTCAACACTGCCACTCTCAACACTGCCACTCTCAACACTGCCTCACTCACCTAACTCAACACTGCCTCTCTCAACACTGCCACTCTCAACACTGCCTCACTCAACACTGCCACTCTCAACACTGCCACTCTCAACACTGCCTCACTCAACACTGCCTCACTCAACACTGCCACTCTCAACACTGCCACTCTCAACACTGCCTCACTCAACACAGCCTAACTCAACACTGCCTCACTCACCTAACTCAACACTGCCTCGCTCAACACTGCCACTCTCAACACTGCCACTCTCAACACTGCCTCACTCAACACAGCCTCACTCAACACAGCCTCACTCAACACTGCCTCACTCAACACTGCCTCACTCAACACAGCCTAACTCAACACTGCCTCACTCAACACAACCTCACTCAACACAGCCTCACTCAACACTGCCTCACTCAACACAGCCTCACTCAACACTGCCTCACTCAACACAGCCTAACTCAACAGTGCCTTACTCAACACCCCACTCCACTGCCCCACTCCGCTGTCTGATGGATGTCTCACCTTATTACAGGAGAGAACTCTTGGGGTTTGGTAAGTGTCTCTCTGGCTGTCCTAATGGCGGCGTCTCTTTTCCCAGTGGACCATGTGACCCCCCAGCCCGGGGAGAGTCTCCTGCAGGCGTTTGAAACGTGGCAGGAAGCAGCAGACTTCAGCACTGAGCCCAACAGAACTTCAGCACTGAGCCCAATGGAACCTCAACACTGAGCCCAATGGAACCTCAGCACTGAGCCCAATGGAACCTCAGCATTGAGCCCAACGGAACCTCAGCACTGAGCCCAACGGAACCTCAGCACTGAGCATGTTTAAGGCTAAGTTTGAACTGCAGTGGAAGGATAGGACGCAGGGTAAACTGCGGTGGAAGGATAGGACGCAGGGTAAACTACTGTAAAACAGGATAATGACGTTCTGAAACCGGGGTCTCATCCTCTTCCTGGGTGTACTGGTCCCCCCCTAGACATGCTGGTGTGCGTATGGGTGTGTGCAGGTGTGTACAAGTGTGTGCAGATGTGTGCGCGTATGTACAGGTGTTTGCAGGTTTGTGTAGGTGAGTGCACGTATTTTCAGGGGTTTGCAGGTATGTACAGGTGATTAACGCTGATTTGTGTACAGGTGTGTGTAGGTGTATGCAGGTGTGTGTAGGTGTATGCAGGTGTGTGTAGGTGTATGCAGGTGTGTGCAGGTGTGTGCAGGTGTGTGTAGGTGTATGCAGGTGTGTGCAGGTGTGTGCAGGTGTGTGTAGGTGTATGCAGGTGTGTGCAGGTGTGTGCAGGTGTGTGTAGGTGTATGCAGGTGTGTGTAGGTGTATGCAGGTGTGTGCAGGTGTGTGCAGGTGTGTGTAGGTGTATGCAGGTGTGTGCAGGTGTGTGCAGGTGTGTGTAGGTGTATGCAGGTGTGTGCAGGTGTGTGCAGGTGTGTGTAGGTGCGTGCAGGTGTGTGTAGGTGTATGCAGGTGTGTGCAGGTGTGTGCAGGTGTGTGTAGGTGTATGCAGGTGTGTGCAGGTGTGTGCAGGTGTGTGTAGGTGTATGCAGGTGTGTGCAGGTGTGTGCAGGTGCGTGTAGGTGTATGCAGGTGTGTGCAGGTGTGTGCAGGTGTATGTAGGTGTATGCAGGTGTGTGCAGGTGTGTGCAGGTGTGTGTAGGTGTATGCAGGTGTGTGCAGGTGTGTACAGGTGTGTGTAGGTGTATGCAGGTGTGTGCAGGTGTGTGCAGGTGCGTGTAGGTGTATGCAGGTGTGTGCAGGTGTGTGCAGGTGTATGTAGGTGTATGCAGGTGTGTGCAGGTGTACAGGTGTGTGTAGGTGTATGCAGGTGTGTGCAGGTGTGTACAGGTGTGTGTAGGTGTATGCAGGTGTGTGCAGGTGTGTGCAGGTGCGTGCAGGTGTGTGTAGGTGTATGCAGGTGTGTGCAGGTGTGTACAGGTGTATGTAGGTGTATGCAGGTGTGTGCAGGTGTGTGCAGGTGTGTGTAGGTGTATGCAGGTGTGTGCAGGTGTGTACAGGTGCGTGTAGGTGTATGCAGGTGTGTGCAGGTGTGTGTAGGTGTGTGTAGGTGTGTGCAGGTGTGTGCAGGTGTGTGTAGGTGTATGCAGGTGTGTGCAGGTGTGTGCAGGTGTGTGTAGGTGTGTGTAGGTGTGTGCAGGTGTGTGTAGGTGTGTGTAGGTGTGTGCATGTGTGTGTAGGTGTGTGTAGGTGTGTGTAGATGTGCGTAGGTGTGTGCAGGTATGTGCAGGTGTGTGCAGGTATGTGCAGGTGTGTGCGTAGGTGTGTGCAGGTATGTGCAGGTGTGTGCAGGTGTGTGCAGGTGTGTGCAGGTGTGTGTAGGTGTGTGTAGATGTGCGTAGGTGTGTGCAGGTATGTGCAGGTGTGTGCAGGTGTGTGCAGGTGTGTGCAGGTATGTGCAGGTGTGTGCAGGTGTGTGCAGGTGTGTGCAGGTGTGTGCAGGTGTGTGCAGGTATGTGCAGGTGTGTGCAGGTGTGTGCAGGTGTGTGCAGGTGTGTGCAGGTGATTAACGACGCTCTCTGCTGTGCAGTGGGGACCTGCAGGTGGTTGGCAGTGCACACTGCGCTTACAGCACGTCTCAGAAGGCCATTGGGAAGGACAACTTCACCCTCATCCCTGAGGGGACCAACGGGGTGCAGGAGAGGATGGCCTTCGTGTGGGACAGGGCTGTGGTGAGTGCCTGAGCCCCGCCCCGACACCCCCCTCACCGTCCCACCCCGACACCCCCCTCACCGTCCCACCCCGACACCCCCCTCACCGTCCCGCCCCGACACCCCCCTCACCGTCCCGCCCCGACACCCCCCTCACCGTCCCGCCCCGACACCCCCCTCACCGTCCCGCCCCGACACCCCCCTCACCGTCCCGCCCCGACACCCCCCTCACCGTCCCGCCCCGACACCCCCCTCACCGTCCCGTCCCGCACCCCCCTCACCGTCCCGCCCCGACACCCCCCTCACCGTCCCACCCGTCCCACCCCAACACCCCCCTCACCGTCCCACCCGTCCCACCCTGACACCCCCCTCACTGTCCCACCCCGACACCCCCCTTACTGTCCCACCCCAACACCCACTAACTGTCCCGCCCATCCTACACTAACACCCCCCTCACTGTCCCGCCCGTCCCACCCCAACACCCCCCTCACTGTCCCGCCTGTCCCACCCCAACACCCACTAACTGTCCCGCCCATCCTACACTAACACCCCCCTCACTGTCCCGCCCGTCCCACCCCAACACCCCCCTCACTGTCCCGCCCGTCCCACCCCAACACCCCCCTCACTGTCTCGCCTGTCCCACCCCCACACCCCCTCACTGTCTCGCCTGTCCCACCCTGGTACCCCACTCACGCCCCCCCCCCCCCCCCACCCCACTCACTGTCCCTCCCGTCACTGCTGCTGATTTAGGAGCAGGCTGCCAGCTTACAGGTCAGGTATGAGAGCACTGCTATTGGAGGAGACTGTAAGCTTATTTTTAAATGTAGTATTGTTGTTTATATGCTTCTAAATCCATTGCTTTGGCAATACTGAAGTTGAATTGAATTGAATTGTGTGTGTGTGTGTGTGTGTGTGTGTGTGTGTGTGCGCGTGCACACACGCATGAGTAAGAATGAATGAATGAATGAATTGATGAAGCAGGCTCCCTCCTCTCTGTAGGCTGAGGGTAAGATGGATGAGAACCAGTTTGTGGCTGTAACCAGCACCAACGCTGCCAAGATCTTCAACCTGTACCCTCGCAAGGGGCGCGTTGCAGTGGGGTCGGACGCTGACATCGTGATCTGGGACCCCGAGCAGATCAGTACCATCACCGCCAAGAAGCAGCAGTCGGTGAGCGTCGACTTACCACTCTGGGCTTAAAGAGTGTTGGGTTATATGACTCTGGGGTTAAAGAGTGTTGGGTTATGTGACTCTGGGCTTAAAGAGTGTTGGGTTTTACCACTCTGGGCTTAAAGAGTGTTGGGTTATGTGACTCTGAGCTTAAAGAGTGTTGGGTTATGTGACTCTGGGGTTAAAGAGTGTTGGGTTATGTGACTCTGGGCATAAAGAGTGTTGGGTTATGTGACTCTGAGCTTAAAGAGTGTTGGGTTATATGACTCTGGGGTTAAAGAGTGTTGGGTTATGTGACTCTGGGGTTAAAGAGTGTTGGGTTTTACCACTCTGGGGTTAAAGAGTGTTGGGTTATGTGACTCTAGGTGAAACTTTGTCTGTTATGCAGGCCCTGGAGTATAACATCTTTGAGGGAATGGAGTGCAGAGGGGGCCCCCTGGTGGTGATCAGTCAGGGCAGAGTGGTGCTTGAGGACAACACGCTGCAGGTGCAGGCGGGGGCTGGCCGCTACATCCCGCGAAAGCCTTTCCCTGACCACGCCTACCAGCTAATCAACATGAGGAGCCAGGTAAACCCCACCCCCCGATGGGTGTAAGGCCACACCCCTCTGACCCCAGTGTTCCCACCACACCTGACCTGAGGAACCAGCTACCTGCGGCTTCATGGCTGCTAGCGGCTGTTAGGGGGCCAGGATGCAGTCTGAAGAGATGGGTTTTCAGAGATACCAGCAGGTAGTCTGGCTGGAACAACAAGCACACTGAGAAACTTGATTGAAAATAATATAATGTCCTGTTATTAATATTATCATTATTAGGTGCTGTGTCGAGGAGGACGTGAGAAATGAGTGGGTTCTGTGGATGAGGCAGAAGGTGCCGCTCTGCTTCACTGTGGCCTTATTCTCAGTGAAGGTCACAGACACTGAAATGACATCACAGCCAGCAGCTGTACCACCCTGCAGCTCTCTCCGACCTCACAGCTGAGCTGGAGCCTGGGTAGCGCTTGCATGGGCGCCTCCTGGGTGACACAGGGGCTGCTGCTGTAAGAGGTGTTGGAGGGCCAGCAGGGGGCAGGACAGCAGTGGCCCGGGGCTGTGATGGAGACACTGTGCTGTAGGAGAGACCATCTTACAGATGAGATATTACGCTCAATAGTGTGGTCTGATGGCGTCAGAGGGAGGGGGTGTGGTCTGATGGTGTCAGAGGGAGGGGGTGTGGTTTGATCGTGTAAGAGGGAGGGGGTGTGGTTTGATGGCAGCAGAGGGAGGGGGGTGTGGTTTGATCATGTGAGACGGAGTGGGTGTGGTCTGTCTCCCCAGGCAACTGGGAAGCAGGGCGTGTCCCGGGGCATGTATGATGGGCCTGTGTATGACGTCCCTGCCACGCCCAAGTACATGACCCCCACCCCCTCAGCCAAGACCTCCCCCACCCAGCACCAGCCTCCACCAATCAGGAACCTCCATCTGTCCAACTTCAGCCTATCAGGTACAGCGGCACCCGTGTGTCTCACCGGCAGGTGGACTTCGCTCATTTTGACAGATTTTTGCAGTGTATATACAGTGCCTTGCAGGAACCGTTACTCTTATGGACCATGATGTCCTTGCAGTGGGGCCAGGCGTGTGGTGGTATATACAGTCCGGTCCACAATTATTGGTACCCTTGACAAAAATGAAAACAGGCTGCATATAATAAACACCACAGATAATAATCAAGATGCTATGTTCATACAGATGTGAAAACCTTGCCAATAAGGGTGTCAGTGATTCTGGACCTGGCTGTGCACAGAGACGCCTCACGCGTGGCTCTGTACAGGCAGTTTGCGGAAGCCCATCGTCCAGCGCGGGAATTAGTGGCAGAAACACCCACCAATCAGCACAGTGGGCTGATGACTGGGCTGAGTCGAACCCGGATCAGGCTCAGCCGACGCTCTCAGTGAAGCAGCTCTCACAGCGCAGTATTTTCAACTCATGAAATGATACACGTTTTGAAATTACATACGTTCAATACATTCTTGTTATACTAAATAATGATCACATGATGATTCAAATACTGCGTGCCCAAGCCGATCTATGTATATCATCATCCAATCAGCTTTGAGACTGAGCAATGTGTTACAGTATAAAATGTGATCAGTCTAAATAATTCTTTGATCAAGGACACCCCCCCCGTGTGACTCTCTCTGATCTGGGTTCCAGGTGCCCAAATCGATGACAACGTTCCTCGGCGCTCTGGACACCGCATTGTGGCGCCCCCTGGTGGTCGCTCCAACATCACCAGCCTGGGCTGAGCTTTGGGGGGTGTAGGTGTGCGTTTACCAGCCGGGGCTGAGCTTTGGGGAGTGAAGGTGTGTGTTTACCAGCTGGGGCTGATCTTTGGGGGGTGTAGGTGTGTGTTTACCAGCTGGGGCTGATCTTTGGGGGGTGAAGGTGTGTGTTTACCAGCTGGGGCTGATCTTTGGGGGGTGAAGGTGTGTGTTTACCAGCTGGGGCTGATCTTTGGGGAGTGAAGGTGTGTGTTTACCAGCCGGGGCTGATCTTTGGGGGGTGAAGGTGTGTGTTTACCAGCCGGGGCTGATCTTTGGGGAGTGGAGGTGTGCGTTTACCAGCCGGGGCTGAGCTTTGGGAGGGGTGTGTGTTTACGGGGGGCTGAGCTCTTGGGGGGGGGGGGGGCGTGTCTCAGCCACTCATTTCACTGCTGCTGCTCGGCTGTCCTCTGAATGTCAAACTCAGGTCAGGGGGCCGTTTTAATTGGCCGGACTCCATTGCACAGTGGTCACTATTCACAGGAGCACCTCAGCCCGCCCATACGGCAGCACACACCGGCGGTGGCGTGCAGGGCAAAGGAGCATTTTCCTGTGATTTATGAGAAACTTCCAGAAAGTCCCACTGGGCACTGATGAGGTTAAATAACATTTACATTTACGTTACTGTCAGTTGTTTAGCAAATGCTCCTTTCCAGAGTGGCTTGCAAAAGTGTGTGGGCCTCATGGGAGGTGAATCTGACCCCTGACCCCAGACTGTGACCCGGCCTGATCCTGCCCTGTCCTCACCCTGGAATCTCCAGAAGTGTTTCTGCTAATCAACTGATACAAGTTAAGGTGTTTATTCAACATATTTTGTTAATATCTTCCCTTTGCACCAGTGTGCAGTAACTTATGTCATTATTCTAGGCTTTAAAACAGCTGATTGAGCAGTTAATTAATCTGAGCTGAATGCTGATTAAACTGTTTTTAAAATGAATTAAGTTGAATTTGTGCCTTTACTTCTACATTTCTGTAAGCATAAAAACTGCCAACAATAAATTTCATTCCCAACAGACTCACAGCAGACAAACTTCACTAATCAGGAGATCAGTCCCCTTTGAAACTCAGTTAACCTTCATTCATCAAGAGCTCAGCAGGACGGTAAGCCAGCACACAGCTGATCCCTGGGACCAGAACTGACTCATTCCTCTGAGATCATCAGTCCTGCATAGTACTTCAAATACCACCCTCTACCGGCCAGATAAGAGTACTTCAATATTGGTTTTCTGAATGGAGATTTAGTACCTTTCCTTTTCCTCATCATGGTTGGCTAGTTTGCTTTCTGCATATCCATAGTTCAGAGCTCACATGTTCACCGTTTCAGTCAGTATATGCATGGTCACTGTTTCAGTCAGTATATATGCGGTCAGTGTTTCAGTCAGGTTATACACGGTCACTGTTTCAGTCAGGTTATACACGGTCACTGTTTCGGTCAGGTCATACATCGTCACTGTTTCGGTCAGGTTATACACGGTCAGCGTTTCAGTCAGGTTATACACGGTCAGCGTTTCAGTCAGGTTATACACGGTCACTGTTTCAGTCAGGTTATACACGGTCAGCGTTTCAGTCAGGTTATACACGGTCACTGTTTCAGTCAGGTTATACACGGTTACTGTTTCAGTCAGGTTATACACGGTTACTGTTTCAGTCAGGTTATACACGGTCACTGTTTCGGTCAGGTCATACATCGTCACTGTTTCGGTCAGGTTATACACGGTCAGCGTTTCAGTCAGGTTATACACGGTCAGCGTTTCAGTCAGGTTATACACGGTCAGCGTTTCAGTCAGGTTATACACGGTCACTGTTTCAGTCAGGTTATACACGGTTACTGTTTCAGTCAGGTTATACACGGTTACTGTTTCGGTCAGGTTATACACGGTCACTGTTTCGGTCAGGTTATACACGGTCAGCGTTTCAGTCAGGTTATACAGGGTCAGCGTTTCAGTCAGGTTATACATGGTCAGCGTTTCAGTCAGTATATACACGGTCAGTGTGTAATATACACAGTCAAGTTTTTGTGCCAGTATCTGCACTGACATATCACCATAAACACACAACACACTGCATCTGCACTGACATATCACCATAAACACATAACACACTGTATCTGCACTGACATATCACCACATATATACAAACATAACACACTGCATCTGCACTGACATATCACCATAAACACACAACACACTGCATCTGCACTGACATATCACCATAAACACATAACACACTGCATCTGCACTGACATATCACCATAAACACACAACACACTGACGGGATGATGGCCAGCTTTAGCTTGCTGCTCTTTGCAGAGGCTTCGCCTTCATTCACAGCAAAATTCACTAAACTGGCCCTCTGTCTGCCCCTAGTGGTGGAATGAGCTACACGTCTCCATCAGATCAGACTCAGAACCCAGCTTCTGAAGCCTCTGCTGTACCCCTGCCCTGGGCAAGATACTTAACCCATAGTTGCCTCAGTCAATATTCAGTCATACAAATGGGAAAATTGTACCCTATTATACTCTGGATAAGAGTGTCTGCCAAATGGCAATAATGTAATGTACACGCGTAATTATAGTTTACAGTTTTCTGTCTGCAGACATTTATTTAAAAAATCTTATTTTCAAAACTATGAACACATGCACCAGGAAAACAAACAGATTGAAAAATAAACCTTTTTGTCCACATGTTTCCATTGGTAATTAGCAGATGCCCTTATCCAGAGCAACTTACATCAATTACAGGTTTTTACAATGTTATCCATTTATACAGCTGTGCAATTGTGGGTTAAGTTCTTTGCCCAAGGGTACAGCAGCAGCACCCCTGTGGGGAATTGAACCAGCAACCTCCCAGAACTGCCACCCCCATCAGCATCTCCGCCCCTTCCTGCATTCTCATCATCGGGATGGATGGGGTGGCTTCCCCCAGAGCTCTGCCCTTGAAGTAAAGGAATGCTAGCGTTAGCGACTCACCTGCAGGTTACACCCTGGGGGGCAGGGGGCAGAAGTGCAGTGGGAGCAGGGGGAGAGCCTTGGAGCCCAGCGCACTGAAATAAGAGTCTGGCTGAAATGAAGGTCTTATTGCAGGCTGATGTTTGCACTGGAGCTCACACGCAGGGAAAGACGGGCGGAGATCACCGTCAGGCTTTAAGGGGGGAAGGACCCAGGGCAGACAGGTGGAGATCACCGTCAGGCTTTAAGGGGGGGAAGGACCCAGGCGGAGATCACCGTCAGGCTTTAAGGGGGGAAGGACCCAGGGCAGACAGGTGGAGATCACCGTCAGGCTTTAAGGGGGGAAGGACCCAGGGCAGACAGGCGGAGATCACCGTCAGGCTTTAAGGGGGGAAGGACCCAGGGCAGACAGGTGGAGATCACCGTCAGGCTTTAAGGGGGGAAGGACCCAGGCAGAGATCACCGTCAGGCTTTAAGGGGGGAAGGACCCAGGGCAGACAGGCGGAGATCACCGTCAGGCTTTAAGGGGGGGGGAAGGACCCAGGGCAGACAGGCGGAGATCACCGTCAGCCTTTAAGGGGGGAAGGACCCAGGCGAAGACAGGCGGAGATCACCGTCAGGCTTTAAGGGGGGAAGGACCCAGGGCAGACCGGGATGACAAACTAGGTGTTTATTTGAAGAACAATCCAAAACCGTAGCAACAAAACAGTCCGAGTCAAAACCAGAAATTTACAGGCAGAAAATCCAAAAACCAGAGCAAGCAGAAAAAACCCACGCAGGACCAAAACAGACAAATACACTGAGACAAACTGGCAGAGACACAGAGCAGATAGAGGGGTATAAATACACAGGCTGATGATGACATAGGGGCGGAACCCCGGCCTGATTGCGCTGCCGGCTGCCCTGCACGCACCGCTGCGCAAAGCTGCATCTTCTCGCCCTTACAGTGTCTGCTCCCGCATACTGTCAGTGCGTCGGATATAAGGACAGGTTTTGGGGTCAAAAGGTATTTAGACAGTGGAGTCCTTTCAAAGTCTTGCATATTTCGACCGATGATGTACTCAGGATCTGTAACCGCGGCGGTGGATGTGTTACCGTGGCGGCGGGTCTGTCCAGTTCCGCCGCATACGCTGGACAGCCTGTCTGGGCCTCTGCACAGAGCAGTGTTACAGTCCACTCTGGCCTTGCAGGGGTTCTCTTCCTTCACTTTTAGGCTGTATTTTTTGTATTTTATCTATCCATTGTTATTAGAATTAATTATAATAATTATTATTAATAATACTAACCCCTGCTCCTGTGATCTGTGGTGGCGAGTGTGGTGCTCTGTAAGGGCCAGTTACTGCTGCCCTGGGCTCTGTTCGTTACCAGGCCCTGATCAGTCATTTTTCCAGCAAACAAACTGCTCATCGTCTCCTCAGTTTGAAACTGCAGCCGTTACCGCTCCCCCCCCCGAGAAACTGCCGCTGTTACCGCCCCCTCCCCCGAGAAACTGCCGCTGTTACCGCTCCCTCCCCTGAGGAACCGCCGCCGTTACCGCTCCCT
Organism: Megalops cyprinoides; assembly: GCF_013368585.1. Taxonomy (NCBI): domain Eukaryota; kingdom Metazoa; phylum Chordata; class Actinopteri; order Elopiformes; family Megalopidae; genus Megalops; species Megalops cyprinoides. Next base: position 27,680,335 of record NC_050604.1, read on the forward strand.
CCCCTGAGGAACCGCCGCCGTTACCGCTCCCCCCCCCGAGAAACTGCCGCTGTTACCGCTCCCTCCCCCGAGTCTCAGAGAGGCGTTGCGTGCTCCTGCTGTCAGGCCAAAAAAACAAAACCTAACTGTGTGGGTGTGGGAGGCATGTAACCCTGATTCTAACACAGGGAAGCAGAAAAATAACACAGAAAACCCAGAAAAAATATACAATAAGCAGAGTTTTTATCAATATTTATTAAAATGAACATAATTCAGAGTCATACTAGAATGAACTTGAGATTTTTGCAGATCACGCTCTTTTCAGTAAATCAGTCGATGCTGTTATGAATCTAAGTGGAGGAATGAAGTCTTCATCACTGAAGTCTTCATCACTGAAAGTCCTTACAAACAGGAAGCAACAGCATGGGCCCAGAGGCCAAAGCCCTTCGTTAAAAACGAGCTTCTCTTCTCCCTTCCAGGAGATAAAGCACCTCAAACATGCAGCTGTAGAAAGATACGAATGTGTGCAAAGCCCTCTGTACAGGACACAGATCAGCACTGTCAGAGAGAGAGAGCGAGAGGGAGAGACAGAGAGAGAAAGAGAGAGGGAGGGAGAGAGAGAGAAAGGGAGGGAGAGAGAGGCAGAGAGAAAAGAGAGACACAGTGAAAGCGAGAGGGAGGGAGAGAGGGGGAGAGAGAGAGGGAGAGACACAGTGAAAGCGAGAGGGAGGGAGAGAGGGGGAGAGAGAGAGGGAGGGAGAGAGGGGGAGAGAGAGGGAGGGAGAGAGGGGGAGAGAGAGAGAGAGAGAAGAGGCAAAGAGACATATGTTTCATAGAAGACTGTCCAACACTCATGCTTCTCCGTTTATGTAGCTGTAATTTGGTTTGTCTCCAGCAGGGGGAGGTGCTGTCACAGGTACACTTCCCTGCGGGACAGTGTGTGACAGGAGGCCGTTCTGTGCCCCCCTGGCTGTGCAGGGGGGGCATCCTCATGGCACACCGCCTGGCCCAGCCTGCTGAGGGTGTCGTAAGACGATGAGGTCATCTTTCTGCTCAGCAGGCTTTGGGCGCGGCCGGCGCTGCTGAGGCAGCTCGGTGGTGTTCTCATGGGCGACCAGCAGGGGGCAGTGTGCTGCAGCCGGTTACAGGCCTGCGTGCTTTTCCCTGTCAGGGTAACGTCCGGCAGTGGCCTGGAGTCTGGAGCAAGAACACAACCCACGCTGACCTTTAACCTCTGCTTATCTCTATAAACACTTGACCTTTAACCTCTGCTTATCTCTATAAACGCTTGACCTTTAACCTCTGCTTATCTCTATAAACGCTTGACCTTTAACCTCTGCTTATCTCTGTAAACGCTTGACCTTTAACCTCTGCTTATCTCTATAAACGCTTGACCTTTAACCTCTGCTTATCTCTGTAAATGCTTGACCTTTAACCTCTGCTTAGTCTCTTTGAATGCATGCAGATGTACAAATGTTTGGAAGGTGAGTTGTTTGTGAATATCTGAGAGTGTATCTCTGGAGAATGTGTGTGTATCTGTGTTTGTAATCCTCTCAGTCCTTTAGGGGCCTTGAAGGTGGGGAGCCTCAGAGTGGAAACCCATCTATAATACAGCTTTCCAGGAGCACATGAGAACAAGTCTGGGAGACAGTCATGCAGAAAAGCCACACAAGTACCCATAAAGCACTGCAATTTCAGTAAGCGCAACAGTAATTACTCTGTCTGAAAGCCTTCTCTACAGAAACTGTATGTTAACACAGTGATCAGTGGGGTATGGAGTTTATTAACACTTTCACTTGGTGTTGGATCACTGAGTTGAATTTTTAGTGTGGAGTTCCAAGAAGAGAGGAAATGATGTTCTCAATCTGTCTGGATTGTTTGATCAGATGGATGGTGTAGAATCAGCAGTGGGCCACAGCAAACTTCACCTTAGCTTTTCATACTCTATATTTCTGAACATATTCCAGCTCTGAGGGTTACAGGTGTCTCTGTGGTGTACATCAGAGTGCAGGTGTGTCTGTGGTATAGGTAAGTACAGGTGTAGAATAAGAACATTGGAAAATTCTCAGTAGTGTACATGTGTAAATGAAAAACCTTCCTGTGACCCTCTGAACCTGGTCATTTCTGCCTGCCCCTCTGGGGCGAGTTGGTCACTGCTGCATTTTATCTTTTAGCTGGCCTCTGGTTTTTAAGGGGACAGCATGTGTGTCTGTAGTGAATGTGTGTAGCAGGGTGTGTATGTGCATGGCGTTGTGTGCTGGTATCTGCGTGTAGCATAGTGTTTGCGTGTAGCCTAGAATATGTAATCATGATTGACAGCCACACCTCAGTGCTTCAGGTTGTTAGGGTGTGTGGTGTGCGGTTGTTAGGGTGTGTGGTGTGCGGTTGTTAGGGTGTGTGGTGTGCGGGTTGTTAGTGTGTGTGGCGTGTGGTTGTAGGGTGTGTGGTGTGCGGTTGTTAGGGTGTGTGGCGTGTGGTTGTAGGGTGTGTGGTGTGCAGTTGTTTAATGTGGTGTAACACGCGCAGCGTTGAGTGGGACTCGCACCGCTCTCTCTGCCCTCTGCCTCGCCCACGCTGCCCTCAGGGCTGGTCCTCTCCTGGCTGTCCCCCAGAGGGGCTGCAGCCCCACAGCTCTCACAGTCCTCCAGCCCGCTGTCATGGCCGCTGGGGTCCTGGGACGGGCCCGTCGCACAGAAGGTGACCCGCCGCGGAGGCTAAAAGACAGCAGGGGCCGTAAACGCCCACGGAACAGCAGCGCCTGCTTTCCAAAAGCAAGGAAACTCAGGAGCATTCACTCTGTTTCTAATGTTTGAGTGAATTAAAATGAGCTCCCAGAGTATGAGGTGAAATGAGTCAGAGAGAGGTGCAGAAAGAAGAGCGAAGGGGACGAGAAAAAGAAGGTTGAGGACAGAGTATGGTGAAAGAGGGATGAGGGAGAGATGAAGGAGAGAGGGATGAGAGAGAGATGAAGGAGAGGGGGGTGAGGGAGAGATGAAGGAGAGAGGGATGAGGGAGAGATGAAGGAGAGAGGGATGAGGGAGAGATGAAGGAGATGAAGGAGGTGCAGGGTACCTACGGGTCAGCAGCAGTGAGGTGCAGTAGTGAGGAACAGACTTCAAACTCAGAATTTCAACTTCATTTGACTGCTGTGGAGGTGATTAACCTGAACTGCGTCAGTAAATATCCTGCTGCATAAATGGACAAAGTGAAAACTGTAAACCATTTAACTTGCTCAGGATAAGAGCAACTAGCTGTTAAATGTAATGTTAAACACTGTGAGCAGAGTCGTCACAGAGCAGTCTGTCTGTGTGTCTGTACTGCAGTCTGTAACAGGAATCTCTCACTCCTCTATGTGTC
>NC_050604.1:27686170-27698670 GCF_013368585.1 Megalops cyprinoides
TGATCTAGTTTCGTTACAGGTAAACTGTCTGCATTGCAACTCCAACAGTTGCCTAGATACCAGTGCATGCTCTCTGTGAGTCATGAGAGCATGGACCACAGCATAGCACAGTGGGTAAGAAACAGGCCGTATGATCTGAAGATTACACACACACTCACATACAAACGCACATACTAAAACACACACACTCACACACACATATACAAACACACACCCACATACGAATGCACACACACACACATACACACATACAAATAGACACCCACATACTAACACACACACCCCCATACTAACACACACTCACATACAAACACACACCCACATACAAACGCATATACTAAAACACACACACTCACACACACATAACACATACAAACACACATTAACACACACATGCACACACACACACAAGCTTAACTCTGGTTAGAGTTATAAAGGAATTGGAGAGGAGGCAGAGGTGAACACAGTACAGGAAAACTATCTATAATTCAGCATCCTGCCACACAGGAAACAGGCAGACAGACAAGCAAGCCCTCTTTTTCCATGCCCACGCAGATGTAAAAGGTGGAAGTTTCTTCTTCTTTCTCTTCTGCTCTTACACACAGTAATTGATTAGTTCAGAATCCTGCTAGCAGAGAGAGAGTTACAGTCTTTCAGCCAGTGTAGCTCCTCCTCAGGAAGTGACCTCACACTGACCCGCCCACACACTTCCTGCCTATACAGGAGAACTATGGGAGCTGCTGACCCCTACCATATACTGACCGACCTGCACGCATCCTACTGTAGCTAACCTACACGCATCCTACTGTAGCTAACCTACAGGCTTCCTACTGTAGCTAACTTATACGCTTCCTACTGTATCTAACCTACACGCTTCCTACTGTAGCTAACCTACACGTTTCCTACTGTAGCTAACCTGCATGCATGCTACTGTATCTAACCTACACGCTTCCTACTGTAGCTAACCTACACGTTTCCTACTGTAGCTAACCTGCATGCATGCTACTGTAGCTAACCTACATAGATCCTACTGTGATAATATTTATCCACATATCGGGGTTGTCGGGGTTAGAGGGAAGGACTATCTGTATTAATACAACAGCACACTTTGATTAGAAGTGTTATAGACATTTACATCAAGATTCTTTTGCAAATATGGATGTACCTTTGTCATGTGAAAACCCTGCAATGGAAACTTTTACCTAACCTGCCTAACCTCCCTAATATAAATAAAATATTAATATAAAATATAAAATGAGATATATTTAATATAAATATAAAATGAGAAATATCTTGACATGATTCAAGTACAGGCTCAGTGGGCATTGCCTGGCCATAGAAACAGCCTAACACATGCAGTCCTTACAGCCCAGAGAGCACAGGCTTAACACAGGTGGTCCTGGCAGCCCAGAGAGCACAGGCTAATACGGGCAGACCAGAGAGCACAGGCTAACACCGGCAGTCCTGGCAGCCCAGAGAGCACAGGTGTTCACACTGTCATCTTCAGGACGTGGAGACAGAGCTGCACTGTCATACACCATGAGAAATACATGTTCATGTTGTACATCTAGATAAAGAATTTTTCACTTAATATGGAGAGAAATGGAGACAGAGGGAGATGAGAGAGGGATACGGAGATTAGGAGAGAGGTGAGAGCTAGCTGAAAGCTAAGCAGGTGGAATACCAGACAGGCCCTCACCTGTTTGCTGTACTTGTGGCTGGTCTGGTCACTATGCTCAGTTACCATGGGAACGGGCCCTGCTGTTCCCACGAAGGTGTTTGCGGGGGGCAGCTGCTGTACAGCCTGGTGCTTTTTCTCGCCAGCAGGGGGCGAGTGTGGGTGGAGCAGGACGCTGGGCAGGGCTGCACCGCACTGGTAGTGTCTGGCCAGGTCAGGACTGGCAGGGCCCCCGCTGACGGCGCGGTACTGCGCCACGCTCGGCCGCTCGGCACGCCCCCCTCTCCCGCCCCCACGCCCCGCCCTCTTCCTGTCCGGCGGCTCCGCCCTTCCAGCCTCGTAGGCCTTTTTGCTTTTGGGTACGCAGCTCCTCACCATGACAACCAGCAGTATGACGAGGAGCACAGTCACGGCGCCGGCCAGCGCCCCGACCGCCACGCTCAGCCTGTGCCTGGCCAGGCCGAGCTCCGCGTCTCCCGCCACGTCCTGCCACAGGGGGGCGCCGAGGCTGCGGGCCACGGCCGCCTGCACCGCGCTGCCATTGGACAGGGTGTGGTTGACGTAGACGTGCAGGAGGGCGGTGCAGCAGCGGGGGGGCGAGCCGCCGTCCGTCACTCGCACCACCAGCCGGTGCAGTCCACGGTGCCGGGGTTCCAGTGGCCGCGCCAGCCACACGGCCCCCCCCGCCGCCTCCACCTCAAACAGCTGGAACGGGTTCCCCCCCACCAGCCTGAAGGTCAGCTCCGCATTCACGCCCGCGTCGGCGTCCCTGGCAACCACGGTCCTGACGATGGTGCCAGTGCTGCTGGAGGGGGGCAGCAGGGTGTAGGAGCCGTTGCTGGGGAAGGTGACGATCGGGGCATTGTCATTCACATCCGTCACAAACAGGGACACGGTGACGGAGGCAGACCTGGGGGGGTCTCCCCCATCCACTGCCATCACCACAAACACGTAGCTCTCCCGCTCCTCTCTGTCCAATGGCAGCCTGGAGAAGATTGTGTCATTACTGATGAAGAAGTCACCCTCCTCCTCCTCTCTGATGAAGAGGCTGATTTCACCGTTCTGTTCTTCGTCGACATCCATCGCCGTCACCATGCCAACAGGGCTGTTGCCCGGGAGGTTCTCCTTCATGTGGAAAGTGAAGGTGTCCTGGGGGAACACAGGGGCATTGTCGTTTGTGTCCAGTATGTGGAGCAGGAGGGTGGCAGACGTCTGCAGGGGCGGGACGCCCTTGTCTTTGGCGAGCACCTTAAACTGGTACCTCTGCACCTCCTCTCTGTCGAGCACGCTCACGGCGCTGAGGTCTCCGCTGCTCGAGTCGATGGAGAATATTCCTTTCACAGAGGCATCCAGGGAGTAGCTGATCTCTGCGTTTTTCCCACTGTCTGCATCCAGGGCCTGCAGACGCGCCACCACCTCTCCGGGGGCGTTATTCTCCGGGACGGACACCTCCAGCACGCTCTGCAGGAACACAGGGGCGTGGTCATTGATGTCTGCGACCCTCACCAGCAGGGAGCTGTTGCTGGACAGGCTGGGGCTGCCCGAGTCCACAGCGATGATCACCACGCTGTACAGCTGCGTCGCCTCGTAGTCCAGCGGCGCTGCCGTGTGCAGGAAGTACTTCCTTCTGTTCTGCTCTGTGTCGAAGTCGCCGGCGGGTTTCAGCTGAAAGGGCACGTCCCCCGCCACGGTGCACGTCACCGCCCCGTTCTCGCCCTGGTCCCTGTCTGAGACCTGCACCAGAGCCACGGGGGTGTCCACCGCCACGCCCTCCGGCACCAGCGCCACGCCCTCCCTCAGCGGGATGCGGCCGATCTTGCGGATGGCGATGAGGGGCGGGTTGTCATTGCGGTCGCGGACGCTGAGGATGACGGTGGTTGCGGCGGCTCGGGGGGGCGTGCCGCGGTCGCGCGCGGTCACCGTGACGCGCAGCCGGCTCAGCTCCTCGCGGTCGACGCGCTGCAGCACGCTGATCCAGCCCGACGCCGCGTCCAGCCGCAGCAGCCTGCCCGCCCTCTCGCTGCCCCCCCCCCCACACGTACTCCACCTGCCCGTTGGGCCCGGCGTCGGCGTCCTGCGCCCTCACCTGCAGCACAGGTGTGCCCGGAGCACTGTTCTCCGTTAGCTCCGCCTCGTACAGCTCTCTCTCGAACGTGGGGCTGTTGTCGTTGACGTCGGTGATGGTGACCCTGAGAGTGGCCTGGGAGGAGCGGGGGGGGTCGCCCCCGTCCCGCGCACGCAGGGTCAGCTCGTAGGCATCCCGCTGCTCTCGGTCCAGGTCCCCTTTAACGATCAGCTGGGGCTGCTTGCCGCCCTCGGGGGTGTCGGCAACCTGGAGCTCAAACACGCTGCTCCGCCCCCAGACGCCCCCCTCGCCCCTTGCCCTCCCGGGGGGGCCGCCCTTCGCCCGCCGCCCCCCCCCCTCAGCGTTCAGCTGCAGCAGCTCGTAGCGCTGCACGCCGTTTCTGCCAAAGTCCCTGTCGGTGGCCGTGGGCAGCAGGTACAGGGTGCCGATGGGTCTGTTCTCCTCCACAGACAGGCTCAGCACAGGCGACGGGAAAGAGGGGGTGTTGTCATTTATGTCTAATATAATCACTCTCCCCTCAAACAAGTCCACCCAGCTCTGCGCCGGCCCGATCACAGACACCTCAAAGTCTATGAAGCACTCCTTCTCATCGAATACCATCTGGCACTGCTCTAATTTCTCCCGGTCAATGCGTCGCCCGTTCGTGCTCAGCTCTCCCGTCATATTATCGATCTTCAGGTAATCGAGTCCCGATTCGAGCGAGAACGTCACCTCACCGGAGCCCACCGGGATGCCGAGGTCGGCGGCCACGTTGCCGACGGGCAGGTCGGGCGGCCCCTCCTCGGCAGCGCGGTAGCGCAGCAGCTGCTCGGCGGCCGGCTGCGTCAGCAGCAACGCGAGGAGACTGCAGCGGAGCAGCGCCGCTGCGCCAATGCGCCGCATGGCTCAAATCACTCTGCAGCCTTACATCACCGGACAAACAGCTCTCATATACAGGCTTAAAAATAAAGTCTGCATTACAGCTGATTCCTTCGCCTCTCCTAGACAGCGGTCAACTGTGTGTGAACAGGTGACACACGGGAGACGGTCCGTCCAGGACTTTCACACGTTCACCGTCTCACCTCAGTATAACTGAAACAGCGCACAGCAAAGAATACCACTCACCCCGATGCAAATGCATATTTCAGGGTTCATAGTTTTCGATGTTTTCGAACAAATCTCGTTGTTGCTTCGCTTTGATTCAGAGTCATTGTTGTTTCGCTTTGATTGTGAGTCGTATCTTCGGAACAAACTGCAATGCAGTAATTTATATAGAAATGATAGACTCTAGCTTTGCTTTCCGGATACCTGAACATATATCCACAAAAACCGTAGGAATTAGCCACGGCGAGGGACTATGTAAACAGCCCTCCACACTTCACACTGCCTTTGCTCTTTACATCTGTCCGGAAACACAAATTTTCCCCTGTGGTTTCAGCTCTCCAGGTGCTGAAATTCTTTACCTCTGTTTTGCACAATATGCAGTTTTGTGGGTCCTCAGCTTGCTAAAGTAAAAAATTATCCTGGCTCCAAAATACTTTCCACGGAGAAAAACATTACAATTCCATCCGACGACAAGCAATGTTAAAGTACTGATCCCTCGAAACGTCGTTTCCTTCTATCGTAGTGCTGATCCAGTTCGCGGGCAAGTCCTGACGCGCTGCGGGGGTCGCGATTCACTCTCTCCCTCAGTCTCTCCCCCCTTCTTTCTCTCTCTCTCTCCCTCTCTCTCCCTCCTCCCTCTCTCCCCTTCTCCCCCCCCCCCCCCCCCCCTTTCCCCCTGCGCCGCCGCTTCTTTCACAAGGAGCTGTATTCTTCCACGCTGCAGATTCTCCCATTTATAAAGCGGAAAGTGACGCTGCAGTAATTGCGGTTGCTGTTGGTGATACAGGGAGCTTTTAATAACTGAACCATTATGCGACGCAGAATTTCTTCTTCAGAAAGTCCGTCAGATAAGTAACTACGGCTTTGGGTGTAAGTGCACTGGGTACAGTGTTTCAAAAGCACTGTATCCATACGATCTTGTGACATTAGCTAGCCTAATTCCAGAGTACTTGCATATGTCAAATAAAATATACGTTCCGAAATTCCATTTTGAGATTGCTTGTGTGTGTGATGCTGATGACGATGCTATCATCAACAATTATTATCATCAATAATCATTATCATTCTTCTGCAGGCGAGTGTGTTTCAGCGGTGTGGGGATATCCTGTCGGAACCGCACTGTATGCGACCTGCGGCGCGTCTCCAGCACGGAGGGATCGTCTCTTTTCACAGTGACGTGGACCGTGCGGGTATTAATCACCGTTTCGGTTCTTTCACGGTGATGCAGTGCGTATTAGTGCGGACCCAAAGCGCTGCATAAGCACATTTGGGAGTTATGCAATTTAACCCTTGCATGTACCTTAATTTTAAAGACATGATGCATTGAATGTAGTGTCCTGACACACTTTTCAGCCTAATTTTGCGATCGGTCCGAACGTTATGATTGGTTTAATGCAACAAGAAATGTTCCTTGATGTTTCTTATTACAAAGTCCTCACATTTTAATGGGTGACATGAGCCCCACGCAGTTCGCGCGAGCAGAGCTGAAGCACGCGCTTCGTTGGCATTCCACGCGCCCCCGCCGCGCCCCCTGCTGTTCACAATCATTCATTACTTGTTTCGCTCAGTGTGGTTGCTTTTACATGGCCTCTGGTTTGAACTTTTCTGTACAACGGGGATACATGGCTCACTACCCACTCTCTTTTACACTAATGCCTTTGCGTTCTCTCTGTTCTGTCTGTGCTGGTGTGGCTGATTTTGCAGAATCGTGTTTTCTTTACTGATGGGCTTTCTCACTGCAGTGTAGTAACGTTAGCTTCTCAGCACAGACTCCTCAGAGAGCAGGAATCAGCTCATTCTGTCTCCCGGCACACGCTGCTGGCAGGGAGGTCTGGGCAGGAGCAGCAGTGAAATTCACTGATAGTCACAGGAAACATTAAAGTAATTGATGCTAAAGCCATGATATGACATCGGCAGATGTCTGTATATGCAAGCCAGCTAGTTCTTGTTTTCAGAAAAATCGTAAGTTGTTACCACTGATTCACTTGCCTCAGGAATATGTGTATGTGTAATATGGGACAGGTGATTTGTTCTTACAGAATGCCATATGACAGAGGACATTATTGTTATTGTTATTATTGTTATTATGTTGTTATTATTATTGTATGTCCCCTGGCTGTCAGCTCTGTCCCTGTGTGCTTCGGCCAGGCAAGGCATCCTCTTCTCCTTGTATGCACCGTTGAATTACCCAGAAGTCCCCTTAAATGTATGCATTTATCAGGGTGGAAAGTGTTTTATCATTGGGTGAAAATTCCTGTAGATACATACTATAAAGAGAAGAAACACAGAGATGCACACTACAGGAAGAGAGGAAAAGCAGAGATGCACACTACAGGAAGAGAGGAAAAGCAGAGATGCACACTACAGGAAGAGAGGAAACACAGAGATGCACACTACAGGAAGAGAGGAAACACAGATACACACTACAGGAAGAGAGGAAACACAGAGATGCACACTACAGGAAGAGAGGAAACACAGAGCTGCACACTACAGGAAGAGAGGAAAAGCAGAGATGCACACTACAGGAAGAGAGGAAAAGCAGAGATGCACACTACAGGAAGAGAGGAAACACAGAGCTGCACACTACAGGAAGAGAGGAAAAGCAGAGATGCACACTACAGGAAGAGAGGAAACACAGAGATGCACACTACAGGAAGAGAGGAAACACAGAGATGCACACTACAGGAAGAGAGGAAACACAGATACACACTACAGGAAGAGAGGAAAAGCAGAGATGCACACTACAGGAAGAGAGGAAACACAGATACACACTACAGGAAGAGAGGAAAAGCAGAGATGCACACTACAGGAAGAGAGGAAACACAGAGATGCACACTACAGGAAGAGAGGAAACACAGAGATGCACACTACAGGAAGAGAGGAAAAGCAGAGATGCACACTACAGGAAGAGAGGAAAAGCAGAGATGCACACTACAGGAAGAGAGGAAAAGCAGAGATGCACACTACAGGAAGAGAGGAAACACAGATGCACACTACAGGAAGAGAGGAAACGCAGAGATGCACACTACAGGAAGAGAGGAAACACAGATGCACACTACAGGAAGAGAGGAAACACAGAGATGCACACTACAGGAAGAGAGGAAACAGAGATACACACTACAGGAAGAGAGGAAACGCAGAGATGCACACTACAGGAAGAGAGGAAACACAGATACACACTACTGCAAGCTTTCTCTCAATCTGAGCTGAGGGTGTCCAATGGCCTGACTGACAATTTATGACACAAAGACATATGTCAGGGCACAGGTAAGGACTCAGGCGTGAACCACGAGAGCTCCAGTTTCCAAGTGGCTTTATTAAGGACGCAGGGCAGCATCATAACAACAAAACAGGCAGGATAGAGACCAGGCAGGCAGTCCGAAAGCAGTCAGGAATCAAAGCCGGGGACAGGCAGGGTCAAACCAGGTAGTCAGGAAGATCAGGTGAACAAGGCAGGGCAGCAGGCAGGAGCAAGGTCGAAGAGCAGGCAGGGTCGATTCGGGGAACAGCAATCAGGCACAAAACACGGCGGGAACGAGACAGGTAAAGGCACACTGCAACGAACTGGCAACAAGACAGAGACAAGCAGGGTAGATATAGGGCTGGGCTGATGAGATGATGGGAAGCAGGTGTGCAGGCAGGCAGGTGGAGATGATCAGGTGGGCGGAGACAGGGCGGAGAGCGCTGGACGGGGCAGTGCTGGAACACAAGGAAAAACAATAAACAAAAGCACATGGACACAATGACAGATGGGGAGAACACAAAACAACAGCTAGGGGGCGGGAGTGCTGACAGTGTATTTGCACAAAATGTTTTATTTCAGAGGTCATTTATGTGGCCATTGTAAGACAGGGGAGGTGGAAATAGAGATACAGCTTCTACACTGTAATAAATTCCACACACTTTTTATTTTTGAAAGTACCTGAATGATAATTTCCCTGTTGCTACAGCCTGAAGTATCTGTCTTCAGTGCGAACATGCAGGTCCCTTGCCCCCTCCCAAAGGCCTTCTTCCTATAAGTGGAGAATATCATCATCATATAGGAAAAAAAATCACAGTCATTATAACACCCTGATATCAGCAGGGCCAAAACTGAAGCTTTTGAAACTAATCACCATTAAGAATCACTTCAGTGATGTTAACACAACCAGCATAGCTGCAAATAGTGCGCATTTCTACAAAACCTCAAAGGAATAACTATAACAACTATGATTCTGTTGTAAGTAATTATAGCACAGTGTCTATTCAAGAAATATGAAAAATTCATGATCAAAAAGAATATATATTACATTTGTCATTGATTTAGGATAATACAATGCCTGTAAATACCTGCTCTCTGTGTGTTTAGGATAGTGTCAGTGTAAATACCTGCTCTCTGTGTGTTTAGGATAGTATCAGTGTAAATACCTGCTCTCTGTGTGTTTAGGATAGTATCAGTGTAAATACCTGCTCTCTGTGTGTTTTATTCTTCTGGGACCTCCTCCGTGCTGAAGAGTAAAAACAGCATCCACAGACCTCTGGTTAATAGGCAGACAGCGATCCGACCACAATCCAACCGCAATCTGACCACAATCACAGACTGTGTAATAATTCTTCATGGAAATGCATGCTTTCTGTGCTCATGTAACAGTGACGTATTGTTTGATTAGAAAATATGTCATGGTAACTTCCGTGTAACACTGAGAGTGCGATTGTGATGGTTCTTTAGGATGGAGAGTCATCAGAACTGCACTGTGCGGTTTCAGGAGCACAGACTCACCGTGGCACATTCCCAGCCCACATCCACAGGCAGAGCACAGCAGAGCGGAGACCACACACACACTGACCAGCAGGGGGCAGCTCTGAGCACAGCCTACAGGGGGGGGGCTGGGGGGGGCGCAGGCCAGAGGGGGGGCACCTGGCATAGGTGACACACAGAGACACAACGCTAACTGCTGTGCAGAGAGGCTAGTCTAGATGGACCAATCCCACGGAAGCGGGAATGAAAAAGCAAAAGAATTATGAATATTTTCAATGAAAATACACTGATGTCAAATTACATACAATATTTTGACAGTGAAATGAAGTGAAAATCAACCCAACTAATCAAATTTTAATTGCATGGCTGAAAAATGAAATGTCACAAAGAGAGCAACGTAATTACTTATATAAAGCAAATGAGACCAATGGATCACATTCCATTTCCTTTTAGTAAAATATCATACAAGCAATCTGCTCTCAAGAGAACCGAAAATACAGAAGCCCCTCAAACTACAAAGGGGTGCTTTTGTGGCAAAGTTCAGCCTACAAGAAAAAATCTGCTTATTTCATTTGGGAAGAAAACAGAATTCAGCCGACATGAGAATGAACTAAGCCACAATATTTACAGTATTATATACCTATTTCTCACTTTAAATAATTTTTGCAGTTTTCTAAAATTTCTTTCAGATATGCTGATAAGATAGATTTTTCTGCTTGTAATCATTTCCTGCATTTAATCTTGTTACACTGTTTACACAGTGGCTGTGTAGATTTAAAAACCCACACTGTAACAGTTAGATTACAGTTTTCTTGTAGTTCTTAATATTTTCTACTTTTCCCTTTAGTTTTTGATTTTCTCCTCTGTAGGTTTTCATTTTTTATGTGTTGCATCTGTCCCCTCATTCAACAGGAAATTACATTTTTGCAGGGAAACAGCTTCACACATAATCATACTTAGTTATATACAGTAATTATGAAAATGAGGGTGGACTGTGTATAAAAGCATGGTGGTAATATTTCCATACTGGTAAGAGTCCTCATGTCGTATTATTCCATCCTTATCAGTGTATATCTTGTTACTCTTTGCAGCACAGTAGTAGAGTCCCAGGTCAGAGTCAGAGAGGTTCTCAATCCTCAGACTGAAAGAACTGGCTGATGCGTTCCACTCAAAGCTCATGCGTGGGAGAGGATTGCTCATTGTCTCACGAACCGAAAACCGTGTTTTTGGATGATTTGGATCAAAGCATTGCCGGAACCACACAGTGTCCATATCGTACTTCACATCACAGTGCAGAGTGACGTTGTCCCCACGTCTGACTGATCCCAGAACAGCTGCTCCAGGGACTCTGTCCTGAAGAGAGGACCCCACACCTGCACAGGTACGACTGGGTAAATCATTTTATTTTCATGGCTCCTGCATTAATGTACAAGAAAGTTTTTTTTCTCCCTCCTCTGGTAGTTTTTGCCCACACAGACCTATCACACAGTTTTATGGTTTTCCTATTTTTTAAGCTCTCTGCCTACTGGATTATGAAATCATACTGCACTTTTGTAGAATGTCAAAGAAGAAATCAGAAAAGAGCCACTTAAAGAATTAAAGAACCACAATTAAAGAAAAGCACTAGTGCAAGGCATACTTTATAAAAGCAAAGCTCAGTGCAGTGTGTAGTATATGGCTGCCATTTGGAGAGAATGAATACATGCAGACTGCTGTAAGAATGCATAACTATGTTAACTCACAGAGTACGATGATCACAGCAATGCAGAAGCTGTCCATGGCTGTCTCTGTCTTTGAGCGGCGGGGCCTCCAGACAAAACTTCCTGTGCAATGGGCGGACTTTACTTCTTACAAGTGAAACAGCTATTGGTCCTTACTGATGCAATCACCGCTGTGCAATCGGCGGACTTTACTTTTAATGGATACAAGTGCCCCTATTGATGGGGTATTAGCAGCAGTAGGAGTAGCAATTGTAGGAGCGGCAGCAGTTGCAGTTGTAGTAGCAGTATTACCTGCCGTAGTAGCAGCCCCCAGGCCCCAGGCCCCAGGCCCCAGGCTCCAGGCTCCAGGCTCCAGGCCCATCCCCCAGACCCCAGGCTCCAGGCTCCAGGCTCCAGGCTCCAGGCCCCAGGCTCCAGGCTCCAGGCCCCAGACCCCAGGCCCCAGGCTCCAGGCTCCAGGCCCCAGGCCCCAGGCCCCAGGCTCCAGGCTCCAGGCTCCAGGCCCCAGACCCCAGGCCCCAGGCCCCAGGCTCCAGGCTCCAGGCCCCAGGCCCCAGGCTCCAGGCCCATCCCCCAGACCCCAGGCCCCAGGCTCCAGGCTCCAGGCCCCAGGCCCCAGGCCCCAGGCTCCAGGCTCCAGGCTCCAGGCCCCAGGCTCCAGGCCCCAGGCCCCAGGCCCCAGGCACCAGGCTCCAGGCTCCATCCCCCAGACCCCAGGCTCCAGGCTCCATCCCCCAGACCCCAGGCCCCAGGCTCCAGGCTCCAGGCTCCATCCCCCAGACCCCAGGCCCCAGGCTCCAGGCTCCAGGCCCCAGACCCCGGGCCCCAGGCTCCAGGCTCCAGGCCCATCCCCCAGACCCCAGGCTCCAGGCTCCAGGCTCCAGGCCCCAGGCCCCAGGCCCCAGGCTCCAGGCTCCAGGCTCCAGGCTCCAGGCTCCAGCCCCCAGGCTCCAGGCTCCAGCCCCCAGGCTCCAGGCTCCAGCCCCAGGCTCCAGCTTTAGGCTGAATCTGGGAGCTGCCTGGCCTCTCTGCAGTGCTGCCTGTGAGAGGCCCCGGCTGCAGCAGGTCAGCAGTTACACACACAAGGCCCCATATCCAGAGGTTCTCCTGCTACGTACTGCATATTTTTGTACGTCGCTTTGGATAAAAGCATCTGCTAAATAAATAAACATAAATGTAAATGTATGTGCTTGC